>NC_060277.1:86744386-87044386 GCF_021613505.1 Equus quagga | reverse complement strand
TGACAGGCAGGTCTCTCCAAACCATTTTTCTCTGGGGCCAAGCCCTTACAACCTGAGTTACTTTTTCTTTAAACAAAGAGAATGAAAATGCTCGGCACTGGAGTGAGGAAGGAGGGGAGCAGATGAGCGATCTGGGGTCACAGGAGGCCTCTCGAGGCCGCTAGGGACCGCGCGGGTATCTGCCCAACTCATTCCTGTGGTTCTACTCTGAATACTGTCCTCGGCAGCAGAGGCCAGTGACTGGACTGTTTTCCCAGTGCTAGGTCGCTCCTCCGTTTTCTCCCCGTGCCTGCCTGCCTGCCTTGGGAACCGGGTGTGGCACTAGTGCCTGTGGATACCAAGCAAAGAATGATAATATCTGGAACTTAGTGGGGTTGAGGAAATCGTGAGAACCTGGGAGTTATAGTGAGGAGGCTGAGATTTGGAAAGTTTTGGCTGCAGCTCAATTAACTCCTGTGTGACATGGAACTCTCCACTTAACCTGAGCCTTAGTTCCCATACCCTTATAAAACAGTGAGAGTAACAGTCCTTTGACGCCAGGGTCCTTTCTAGTGTTGCTGGCTACATCCCTATTGAATATCAAAATGAGCTCTGAGCAGAAATGGATTCAGACTGCATCTTCGTAGGCTGCTTAATTCTTTAATGCAGTAAACATTTACAAATGGCCAGCTGTATGCCTGGACCTGGGTGAGGTCAAGGTAACGCTTGGCCTGAACCCTCAGGGAACACAATCTTGTAGGGAAGATGGACACAGTTTTGTAGTAAACATAATAGGGTATCTTTACAATGCAAGAAAAATACACAACACCCAAAATTTCTGAAAAGGGAGAAATTAACTCTGTCATGGCTTTTGAAGGGTGAATAGGAGTTTTCTAGGAAGATGGGTAGGTGAGAGGAACAGCAAGGAATCTGGCAGAAGGAACAACAGTATGTGCCTAAACACACTAGGTTGGTTAGCTTTGTCCATTGAATGCCAAATTCAAATAGCTTCTTTTCTAGATGGGAAGCAGGCTGAGCTTTGGGGTTCCCCCAACCAAACCCTTATTCTTTCATCCCCTTCATTATCCTGTTTACTTTTCTCTTTGTTCCCCTGGGACCTCATGTTTTCATGCTGAGGGATCTGCTTTCTTGTAGTCCAGATGTTAAGCTCGTTCAGGTTGAGCTCTCTTTTACCCTCCCAGAGAGCATTTTGTATTCTTAAGGGGGCCATCTGGAGAGGGCAAAATATCTGATTGTTTAGTAATGGGGTTCCAGGCCCAGGAGCATTCAGGTCGGCCTGGTGTAGCTTTGGTTGGTACAGGTGCTGCTTAAGGACACAATTTCAGTAGTTCTGATCATTTCCTCAGTACTCCCTCCAAGGAGAATAAATGATTTTTAAAAACAAACCAAAACTGACATCAAACAACTTAGGTTTGAATACTAGTTCTGCCTTGTACCAGCTGTGTAGCCTTGGCTAACTTTCTCAAGCTCTCTGAACTTCTTTTTCTTCATCTCTAACAGTGGGTTCAGTGAGATTGCATAAGAAAATACTCAGCACAGTGCATTTCACCTTGCACGTGGCTGCCCGGGAGGTGAGTACCTGTCCTTTGAAAGGCAGGCGGATGGAGATTTAGGGGGCCTCGCCTGGCCCTGCCGCCAGGCGTCATGCCTGCAGTGTTTGTTAATAGGTCACCCGTTACTGTTGCAACAGCAGCACCCTGAACTGGGTGCTCACTGAGTCCTGAGTTACTGGGAGTTGCTCAGAAAAAAGTCTCTTGGCCTTTTGGTGATAGAAACTTGACAGGACTTGCTGGTGAACCGCGGGCAGATTGTTTCAGGAAGACCAGACGTTTCTTACTTTGTTGTAGCTCAGACTCAACACAACAGCTCTTTCTTTGTAGAAAAGGCTACATTTGCTGGAGTTCAGACTGAAGATTGGGGCCAGTTCATGCACATCTGTGACATAATTAACACTGCCCACGACGGGTGAGTACAGCGTGTGGTTCATGCCCTTTGCCTCTGATAAGATGCATCAGAATTACAGCGCATTTTCCCCTGCAAACTCTTTGGTTTTCTTGTTGAAAGAGTGTTTTCTGTACCCCTTGGGCACCTGCTGCCTTTTGAAGGCATGGTGTGGTTCAAATATTAGAACAGCTGCTTGTTTCAGCATGTGGAATATTTGAGAAGCCATTATAATTTTTCTCCTCCTTGCCTTTTCCTTACTAGTTTCAAGTTTTGTCTCTGTGAGGCTCAGATTCCATGTTATTTCGAGAGAGACTGTTCTTTAGACATTCCCTCTGCTCTGATTGCCAGTATTTTATGTTACTGTAACTGAGAAATATTATCAAGAAGCTAGTGGACTCCTGGTGGTGACCTGTCCCTGGGCAATGGTCATTACTAACTAGGAAATAATCGACCAATCTTTTTTTCTCTCCCTGTCACAAGACAGTTTTTCTTTCAAGTGCCAATTCACCCTTGTTCTTGCTGTATTCTTTTTTTTTTTTTTGGTGAGGAAGATTTGCCCTGAGCTAACATCTGTTGCCAATCTTCCTCTTCTTGCTTGAGGAAGATCGTTGCTGAGCCAGCATCCGTGCCAGTCTTCCTCTGTTTTGTATGTGGGCTACCTCTACCGCTTGGCTTGATTAGTGGTGTGTGGGTCCACACCCAGGATCCTAACCTGTGAACCCTGGGCCACTGAAGTGGAGTACGCAAACTCAGCCACTGTGCCACTGGCCCCACATACTGTATTCTTAAATGATATCCTAACGTTTATTATACTTTTTAAATTTTAGAGAATTGAAGTTTTTAAAAAGAAATCATTAAGAAGGCCAACTATTTTGTGAATTTAGTCTGAATTACAGGTTGTTATAAGCGATACCATTCTGTTAATTTTCCTATGCATATTAAAGTGATAACTGATAGCATAAGAAATTTAGTTTATGTTGATGAAGAAAACGTTACACTTAATTGACTATATCGATGAAAAAGGCTTATGGTTAGTACTTTAAAGTGTTTATGGTGTTTTCCCTATAATCTTGTTTACCATATTTGGGTCCTCTGTGAATCTTTTCTTCACTGATAATACTAATTTCTTCACTGATAGTACAAAAAGGGAATCTCAAAGTAAAATTATTTTTCCTTTTAAAACAGTATTTTTATTCTTTTAAACTTTTCCAAGAGTTTAATCTTAGATTTTTTATAGAATTTTTTAGAAATATGGATAATATAATATTTTATAATAGTTACAATTTTATGAAAGCATATGTAATACTGTATAATTATATTATCATATAATAGAAATTCTGTCCACACAAACATAACAAACAAAATTGGAAGATAATATGTACAAAGGATTTCTATCTTTTTTTTTCAGTTTTGAGAAGTGACATATAGCGCTGTGTAAGTGTAAAGTGTACAGCATAATGACGACATACATATATTACAAAATGATTACCAAGTACATTTAATTAAGATCCGTCACTGCATATAGTTACAAAAAAATTTTTTTGTGATGAGAACTTTTAGGATCTATTCTCTTAGCATCTTTCAAATATACTATGCAGCGTGTTAACTGTGGTCATCATTTGTACGTTACATCCCTGTGACTTATTTATGTTGTAACTGGAAGTCTGTACCTTTTGACCATCTCAAAGTAAATTTTGACCCTCTACTTATACACAGTTCTTCCTTTTGTAACGTAAAATTGTAGCATATCAGGAATTGACCTAGTTAGTCATAATTCCTCCTACATCCTTTTGCCTATAGGCTGCTCAGGAAATACTAATAGTCTTAATTAAAATGGGTAACCTTCATTGTTTTGAAAATTGCATTTCCTATAAACTGGTTCTGTACATTGATGGAAAGAGATGGATATGAGTACATTTTACGTGTAGTGCTTTCTAGGTAATACTCTTATGTAACTATATTATTTGATTCTCACAAGGGGGAGGGTGGTGGTGTCTGCTGAGATATATGAGGAAACAGGCATGAGAAGTTATATGATCTGCCCAGGGTCACACAGCAGAACCAAGGCCTCGATCTTCTCCTTAGACGTTCCTCTTTCCACAGTGCATATTGCTTTTCAGACACTACTTGTTTTCAGTGACGCCTAAGTTGATGATTTCCCGGTATTTATTGCTGTAGGCCAAAAGATGCAGTAAAAGCTTTGAAGAAAAGGATTTCCAAAAACTACAATCATAAAGAAATCCAGCTTACCTTGTCAGTAAGTACCTTAATGTTATAATTAAGAGACTGGGATTTCCCAAGCTATAGTGACATTTTTAGTTTTGGGTAAAAAAAATATATAGATGTAAATATCCTGAGATAATTAATAGGTTAGCAAAAAGTTATTTACAGTGTGAATTAAAACTGTTTATTGAGAATTGCTGAATTGAGAGTTTTGTTAATTGTAATAACATTTAATCTTGTGGGAAGAGAGTGTTTCTGGGAAATCAGTTTTCCCAGGTCAGGAGATGGAAACCGGTCATTAAAAACTTATAGATACTGAGCCGATCGAGAAGCGTGTGTGTGTGTTACACATCGGGAGAACTGAAGTCTTGAAAGATGCCTCCCCATTAGCTTTCCCCCTCACTTGAACTTGTGGAATTCTGAGATGCCGGCAGCTCGTTAAGTTTCAACCAAGTTCTTCTGCTTCGTATTATTTGGAGAGTGTTCTTTGTTGATTTAAGCAATTCTTTTATGCGCCATATTGTCTGTGATTTGGGTGTGGACACTCGTTTGACTTGTTCCCATTTTCCCCCCATCCTTGGCCATATGAGCTCTTCAGTCACTTTGGTGAGTTGCCCTTTCTCCTTTGCTATGTTTTGCGAGCCCTGCGTGCTGCCTGAGAGTGAGCTGTGTGGCTTTCTAATTTCTTCTGCATGCTTTGTTTGCTCAGCCCAGCCCCAGGCCATGCATGGTTATGGCACCATTCAGCCGGGTCACACTGCTCTTGGGGACTTTGGCAGTTTTTCTCAAGAAGGCTATGGGGCAGAGGTGAGGGCAGCTCTCGTCTTCTAGATTCTTGGGGGAGAAAATTTATCACCTCTTGCTTCCTTCCAGAGTAACTGAGAAGAATTGAATTGAACAGTCTCGATGATGCTATCACTGAAGAAACCCTTCAAGTTGGCATCTGAATCGAAACTATTTTTAGAGGCATTTTCCTCCTTCACCTTCTTTTGACCTCTTCCCTGTCCTTTACTCATAGCAGCCACCTCAGGGAGGTCACAGAATGGAGGGAACTTCAGTAGAAGTATCACGACAAAGGGTCCCTAATGGAAATAAACCTTTGCCTGGAGCCTGATTGATGCTCTTGACAGCTCTGTGAAGTAGTTGTGTTATTAACTCTATTTCACAGATAAAGAAACTGAGACTAAGTGAGGTTGTGATTTTTTTTCCCCCACAAGATTTGAGTGGCATAGGCAAGATTTCAACCTGGTCCTCGGATTCTAAAAGCCATGCCCTTGCCCGGTACTCCCTTGCTTCTCAGAATAAATCAAGCCCCTTGAAAGAATGGGCTACTGTTTTTCATTTGTGTCTTCAACTCCTTGGTATGTGCTGCAAGACCCAGTACATCAGTGTATCAGGTGTCGACTGAATTAATGACTGAGTGTCCTTCAGCCCCATCCTACTCTCCTAGTATCCAGGAAGACTCAAAGGCTAATGGAATGTACTGTAGAGTTGGGGTAGAAAGATATGTGGCTGTGCCCTACAATGAGGTGAATATAGGATCCACTAGCCTTCCCAAGGCTGCTGGAGGTTAGGAGAATCGACTGAGGAAGATAGAGGCAGACAATGAATTTCCGCCACCTTCTGTATTTCAGCCTGTGGTATCTCACCTTCTTACAGTTGTTTATTCTATATAATGGGTTTGTCTCTTTCTCTGTTGTACGCAGCCCTCTTGACATTTCTGTGGTTGCATCTCATCCATATCTTCATATCTTCCTTCATCATGGTTCCTTCCTTCTGAGGATGAACCAGGACCTTGAGGAAGCTGGGTTATTCCAGAGTGTTGTGTCTTCTGGCCCTTCATTGCTCTTTGGGTTCCCACTCTTTCTTCCCTTCAGGTAGTCTGAGCTCTCAAGACTTACTACCAGCTAGCTGCCTGTTCCCATGACCTGTTCCACCTCATAACTGTACATCCTCCACCTTGTGATTTCCACAGCAGTATGTGAGAACAAGCGCACCTAAAACCTGGGCCAGGATAAAGGTGAGAGTCACAGGTTGGGGATCAGACTAGCCCCTCCTTGTTAGGGTCAGAGTTCATTAAGGTACCTACTTCTTGGATTTTCTTTAAATAGGGCTTTGACTCCTGATTAGCTTCATGCAGATGTCCCCAAGTTGTCTATTCAGTGGCCTGCTCACCTCACCTCAGACAACTCCATTATGGAGATATGTTTAAGGCCTCAGAACTGACTTTAATATTAACTTAAGCCAGACTTAATTATGACGGAAATTAGTCACAGAAAGAATCATCCAATGTCTGTCAAAGGCAATTATATGTTTACCAATAAACTCTTTAGAAATGAATCCCCACATAGGACATTTCCATTTTATCACTATGAAGTGATGAGAGCCTGTCAAAGTTAATTATCAATATTCTTTTTTTTTCTTTTGAGGAAGATTAGCCCTGAGCTAACTACTGCCAATCCTCCTCTTTTTGCTGAGGAAGACTGGCCCTGAGCTAACATCTGTGCCCATCTTCCTCTACTTTATACGTGGGACGCCTACCACAGCATGGCTTGCCAAGCAGTGCCATGTCTGCACCCGGGATCCGAACCAGCGAACTCCAGGCCGCCGAAGTAAAACGTGTGCACTTAACTGCTATACCACTGGGCCGGCCCCATCAATATTCTTTGTATTATCTGTCATTTGGGTTCCCCGTGGACTTGTTAGCCTTGATTAGGCCTTTGATGGGATCCGACTAGACTGTGATTTCCTACCATCAGTTGGTGAAGCAGTTCTGTCAAGAAGCCAGTGGTTTTGTTTTGTTTTATAAAAAGCGTTTTGTAACCAGGCTTTATAACTCTTAGCCAGAGGCTAGCCTTATCTTGAATGAGTGAATTGTGATAACTCTCAGCAAGATGATATTATTGTCAAATGGAAAGTGGTTGAACAGATTCCTGGGAATCAGTTAATTAACAGGCCTTTGTGGAGCACCCCCTAGGTGGTGAGATACGGGGCCTTGAGAATTAGAATAAAAGGCATTTGTTTCTCTAGGAGCCTGTTGTCCAGTAAGCTCATCCCCTAGGGTGGCCTTCTCTTGGTGTGGTCTCCTGCTCTGGGTGACCCCAAAGCCTGGTTTACCATGCTTGGCTTTAGAAATTTTTTGTGAGAACTAAAACTACCAAGTAGCTCTTTCTCTTCCAGCCATTCTGAAAAGAATACTTATACAGCTAATCAACATATTCTCCCCAACAGGAAGTTATCCGTGGAAGAGATGATCAAAATAGTTACCATTTACTAAGGTCCTGCTGTGTGTCAAGCTCTTTATATACTTTATATTCACTTAAGCCTTATAAGAAGTCTCTAGAGGGAGGTATTCTGCCCATTTTGCAGATGAGGATACTGAGCCTTGGTAAGGATAAGTGACTTGCCCAGCCAAGCACAATAGGAGGTGGGTGAAGCCTGAAGTCGTCACACTTAGTCTCTGACTCTTAGGTTGTCTATCCTGCCTCAGGTTAAGGTTTCTTGGTTGTCCTCCTTGGTTGTCTTGGTGTCCTCAATACATACATTGCAGTAACACCCAATTTCAAAATGTATAAAAGCAATGTATTTAATTTTTCCCATTTGCCACAACAGGTTTTATTGCTTATCTGAGTGGGCTGGGGTGAAAGAGGGACTGGTGACGTAATGGAAGAGGTGATATAGAAGTCCTTAGTCCTGACAATCTAGATTACAATGGGAAAACACAAAGGGCATGATTTGTGATCTCTAGATGTTAACATGTTAGCGTTTCATGTTGACTCTTTGATTTTGTGCAGGTAACCTCCTGGGACTGTTACCCATGACCATAAAATCTTGGTGCTCCAGAGATAAAAATCGGTTTGTGGCATAGTTAGCAAGAAATTCCCCATTCATTTAGGGAAAATGAGGCTTGGAGGCTAGATATCTTGTGTAAGACTGCGTAACCAGTTGGATGAAGTATTTCTATAAATTCCCTTTGAACTAAAGGCACTTTTCCTCTCAACGTTTCACCAGAAAAACTCATCATAATAACATATCAAGCAAAAAGTCATTTGTTATTCAACTTTTCAGCTTGTCTTTCTCTAGACAACTTGCGTTAAAATAGATTCCTCTTAGTAGATTTTGGATTTTGTTTTTAGTTTCCTTTGCCTTGAAGGTCGTCCCTGTGCTTCACAGAGCCGCATGTGCTCAGCATCTGTATTTTCTGATCGCCTTCTTAGCCACATTGTCCTTAAAACTGCAGCTTTCATTCCTCATCCCTTCTTCTTTTTGTATTGCCGTTAAAGTGACATAATACAGAGCATGGCGTGAAGTCAATTTTCAGGGCTGCTTTCCTGCAAAGATGATTATACCTGTCCGGTTGTTTTATGGTTTCTGTAACCTCTCTAAACCGAGGTTGAAGCATAGAAACTACAGATTTAATTTTGTTTTTAGCTCCCTTTTAGAAATCCACTCTCTGCAATTCTTCACTACCAGCTCATTCCTTCTCAGCCTGACTTCTGCTCATGTTGCTTTATTGAAAATGCTTTTTCAAGGTGACTAATGACCCCACTAGTCAACACACCTAGCTGAGTTTTTCTCAATCCATATTCTTAATTGTTTGACACACCCTCCTCCCAGAAACTCTGCCCTCTTTCGACTTTGCCAATATTGCGTTCTTTTTATTTTATGCATCAAGTTCTCTTGCTGCGGGGCCGTGGCACAGCGGTTAAGTTCGCATGTTCCGCTTCGGCGGCCAGGAGTTCGCCAGTTCGGATCCCAGGTGCAGATATGGCACCGCTTGTCAAACCATGCTGTGGCAGGCATCCCACATATAAAGTAGAGGCAGATGGGCACGGATGTTAGCTCAGGGCCAGTCTTCCTCAGCAAAAAGAGGAGGATTGGCAGCAGATGTTAGCTCAGGGCTGATCTTCCTCAAAAAAAAAAAAAAATTCTATTGTTGCTCTTCAGTTGCCTTTATTGAGTGTTCTTGCAGCCTGTGTGATAGGGGACCCCCATTGCTTCAGCGATTCCTCTTCTCTGCTCATCCGAGGCAGCCTGAATTTCTTACTTTTGGCCTAACTCTCTCCTGGACTGTAGCTGTGCATGTGCAGCTGTCGGCTAAACATATCTGCTCGAGTGTCCCCCCGTCTTTTGTCTTGGTCGTGTTAGGCTGCTAAAACAAAATTATAGCCTGACGGGCTTAAACAATGGACATTTATTTCTCACAGTTCTGGGGCTATAAAGTCTAAGATCAAAGTGCCAGCAGATCCAGTGTCTGGCGAGGGCCCACTTTCTGGCTTGTGGATGACCATCTTCTCATTGTATCGTCACATGGCCCAGAGAGATCATCTCTCTCATCCCTTTGTATAAGGGCACTGATCTCATTCATGAGGGCTCCACTCTCATGACCTAATTATCTCCCAAAGGTCCCACCTCCCAATACCATTACATTAGGGTTTAGGGGTGTCAATGTATGAATTTGGGAGGGACGAAAACATTCAGTCCATAGCACTTTTAAACTCAAAAATCTAAACTTCAACCCATCATTTTTGCCCTAGGCCAAATCATTCCACCCCATCCACTTCCAAATTTCCATCGAAGGTGCCATCAGTCATGCAGAATGACAGCTAGTTAAATTTCGATCATCTTCTTTCAACAAGCATCCAGTTGTTGAGAGTTCCTCCTTCATGATTCTCTCATATCTTTCCCTTCCTTGCCCCACATCATCCTAGTGTAGGCCTTTCTGCCTCAGGCCTGCACTAGTGGGTCCCTACTGGATTTCTCCATCATTCTAGGTTCTTTTGCCATCCATTTCCCTTTGTAGAGTGTTGCTTGAAAACCTTTCCAGAGCATTACTTTGCACACATTAACCTTTCTCTCAAGTTCAGGATAGATGGTGATGGTATGATGGTGACAAACTAACAAGAACCCTCAGTGGCTTCTTAGTGCCTTCAAGATAACGTTCAAACTCTACACTGCCACACAAATTTCTCTACAGTCCAGAAGATGCCCCTCAGACTTTTCCATCCTACCTCCCCCACATCCCCAGTTTGCCTACGTAAAGAAGCCTCTACAAACCAGAGTACTTATTTTCCTCGTCACATCTCAAACACTTTGTCAGCCGTATATGTGTGTTTAATACCATCTTCCTGTCTAAAATGTTGTTCTACGCTCACTCATACTTTTCTTAATTTTCAAAGCCCAGCTTAAGACCAGCCCTTTCCAAAAGACTTAAGACCACCTGGTCCTAAATGATCACATCTGCCTATAAAGGTCTATTGCTAAGGTGACTGTGTAATTTATCATCCAGACCAGGACATTTTTGACAGTGAAAGGGGGTGTCATCATTGATAAGGCCAGGCCAACTGAAGTAGAGCAGGACTTCTCTGGAAAAGCTGGGTCATTTGTTTTGTTTGCACTTCCCACTGAGCCCTTGGCACTTATTATCTTGTATTCTTATTAATGCTCTTTAACTATGTCCTGACTCCCCAACGAGTCCATCCTCTAAGCAGTGACATGACGCCTTGTACTTCCTCACATTCCTAGAACCTAACTTTTTGCCACATATTTTGGTAGATACTAAATTCTGTTTGTTAATTAGAATACTGCAGGAGATCATTACTTAGCAATTTCTACCTTATATTTAGTAGGGGGTTTTGCCAGAGAGAGACAATGTTTAATTTTTCTCTCCAATTTAGCTTATTGACATGTGCATGCAGAACTGTGGTCCAAGTTTCCAATCTCTGATTGTGAAGAAGGAGTTTGTTAAAGATAGCCTAGTCAAGCTGCTGAATCCCAGATACACCTTGCCTTTAGACGTTCAGAATAGAATCCTGAATTTCATTAAGGTAAGTCTGTGGTATGCCTTATGGGATGGTACATTTCTGAGATTAAAGGTTTAATTACATTCCTCCCAATTCAGTGATCCTTTATAAACCTGGGATTGAACCAGGAAGCATTGTTAGTAGTTTATTTTCTGTGTAATAATAACTTCTTGACATTGGATGGTGCCCTTTTTATGTAGACATTGTAGTCTTTTTCCCTTCTTTTCCCTCAGTTTCTATTTTATCCACATCAGGTAGGAAAGAGAGTAATGTGTACCTCCATCTTGCAGGTATGGAAACTATGCCTGGAGTAGATAGCCGACTACTTTCAGTTATTTGGCAAAAGAGCTACCGAGGCTGTTGTAGAATCTTTCTATTAATTCTGGATTTAGTACAACAACAACAACAAAAAATTGGTAGTATCTATTCCAGGGTCTCATTAAAATGTTGAGGTGTGGGAGTCTGATGATTAAAAATATTTGTTATTATTCTAGTCTTTGAAAATGTACATTTTGTCCATGGCATTGCAAAATAGCTTACAGAAAGCTGAGTGAGGTACATAATTGTCACTCTCTCATTTTCTGTCTCCAGCTTAAGAGTTTTGTTTTGGCTGCTGTTTTAACTCTGGAACTTTCCATCTCCTGAATTCAGACTTGGTCACAGGGTTTCCCAGGAGGCGTGGACGTAAGTGAAGTGAAAGAAGTGTACCTTGACCTGCTGAAGAAAGGTGTTCAGTTTCCTCCCTCAGAGGCAGAGGCTGAAAGAGCAGGACTCGAGGTAGGAGGCCTTTCTTTGACCCTTGTAGAGTAAGATAGTGGATTATGTGGGTCTTTTCTCATCGAAAGGGACAACCCCAGCTCCATCAAGCTTAAGCTAAAAGGTTAATTTATTAGAAGGTTATGGTGATTTCTCACAGAATAATCAAGCCACGAGAGAGCTGGTGTTAGCTGGATCTTTGGAACAGCAGAGAACCAAACACTCAAATGCCCTGTTACTTGTCTACTTCTCTTTGATCGTCAGCTTCCTCCTTCTCTCTCATTGCAGGCTAGCTTTTTCCACATAGTAGACAACGTAGCCTCCAAATTTTCGTATTATAGCTTTACCTTTGTCAGCTTCCAAACTCAAAAATTTTGGAGAAGGGTCTCATCGAACTAACCTGAGTCAGTTTTCCATTTCTGCACAAAGCAACTGAGGTCACTTAAGAACATGGAGGCTCCAAATGAAAATCATTTGGATATAGTAGAGGAGGGGGCAGTTTTCAAAAGAAAGGATTGATGCTAGACAGGCCAGGGTCCCTACCATAGGTAGTCATAAAATAAACTTCTTATTAATACTGTGCCCTTGGAAGAGTTTCTAGATGTTGACGTGTATTCATTCTCCAGTTTGCAAATAATTTGCAAGGTTTTGAACTTGTAACACTTTGAGTGGCTGATTATAATTCAGCTCCTAGCTTTCTGTGATTTCCATAATGTGAAACAGCAGTTCTTCCCTTGTATAGATGAGTTCTGCCTTGGTGGAATAAGCAATTGAAGTGTGTACCAGAAGTCTGATCTTTGAGGAAGCATTGTCTTGAGGGCCAACTCTTCTATTTGTGAAGGCTGCTCCTGGCCATTAGCCTCCTGCCCCATCCTATTATCCAACCAGGAGCTTGCCCACTGTACCCCTTTTCTGTCTTCCTTCCAAGGCACAATATAGTAGAGGCCTAGGACCTTGCTACTCAAGATGTGACTTGGGGTATAATCTGGGAGCTTGTTAAGTATATTCCACCCTCAACTAAGTCAAACTCTTCATTTTTACAAGATTTCCAGGTGACTTATTATTCCTTTCCAGAAGCACTGGCCTAGAGCCCTGTGCTTTGGGCTCTCTACCCAAGGTTGGAAATGCGGCATCGACTCTGGGAGTATTCACTGGTGGAGAAGGAGATGCCTTGCCAGCTGTGGCTTAAAAAGTCTTGACACAAATTGTTTTTAACAACCCAAAGAGAGGGCAGCACTAATCTCACATGGCAGTTTCTCTTGTAGCCTCTTGGTGTAACCTAAGAGCATTTTATTAAATTTCAATTTAGTTAATAATCATAATAGCAGCCACCTGTTATTGAACACTTGCTCTGTTGTGGGCACACCATTGCTTGGCACTCTTCTCAAAATGCTGGCAGGTTGTACACTTGATGACTGACTGTGGACTAACACCCCCCACTCAGGACTTTGGTTGAGAGAAAGTGAGTGAGTCATCTGAATGGACAAACAGCTTGGGTGGCTACCTTAATTCAAATAATAATATTTGCATATTTCATATTGATAGACTTCTCAGATCTCATCGAATCCACCAACCCCTGTTCCTAGTGCACCAGCTCTTTCTTCTGTAATTGCTCCCAGGAACTCTACTATCACACTGGTCCCAGAACAGGTAACGATAGCAACAACTGTATGTATTGATGATTCTTTCTAAGTTCTAAGCACTCTATCTACAGTTTGTTTATTCTTCTTAACAACGTTATGAGGTCAAGGTACATTATTACCCTCCTTTTACAGAGGAGGGACTGAAGCTTAGTGATACTGTGTGACTTATCATGGTTCACTTCTAAGAGGAATTATTCCCATGGATTCTGTCTCATTCTAAAGCCCACGCCTTTAACAGTTGTGCTCAGCTGGCGGCTTTCATGTCTTGGTGGAGACTGGGCTGTGGAACGGATCTTGCATCCCCCAGCTGATTCCTATTGCTGCTGATAGGACTGTCCAGATCCCATTTCAGAGTTCAGTAAGTGGTCGCCTTATTACTAGTATTAATTGTGCGGCTGAATTACATTGACTTGTTTATATCTGTTTATCAGAGGTCCAGAGAAGCCATTCTGATGTGAAGTTCCTTTCTGTCCCGCTATAAGGGAACTATCACTGAAGACTCTGTATTATTATTATTCAGCATCATATAAAAATTCATGTGGCTAATTCCTTTTAGAATTTAATCCAGAAAGAAATAAAGTGTTTCTCTTTTGGTTCTTCCTTCCCCAATGCCATGAGAAATATAAAACCTTTTTTTTCTCCTTTTTTTCCATTGGTTGCCAAGAAATGCAGACTAACATTTGCCATTTTGTCCAGGTTCCTAGTATAGGCACCTTCCCCCTTCTCCATGTTGTTTCTCATCTGGCTGTTTTCCCCCTTCATTTTTAACTTTCCTAAAGTGTATTTTTGAATTTATTACAAGTGATCTCAAGTCCTTTTAGAATGTGATAGATTATACATTTGTAAAGTAATTTTATGTATATTTATATTCATTTAAATATAAATTTGAAAATGTTAAATTTTGCAAAAGGATCGTCTCTTCCAGCAGATGTCTCCAAAGAGAAAGAAATAGGTTACCATTGTTTATGTGTCATGTATACTGACTGGCAATCGTGTTGCTCTCTCCAGATTGGTAAATTGCACAGTGAGTTGGATATGGTGAAAATGAATGTGAGAGTGATGTCCACCATATTGATGGAGAATATTCCTGGATCGGAAAATTGTGAAGACATGGAGCTTCTGCAGGTGTAGTATGATTTCAGAGATGCCTATAGTGTCTCTTAAAATTATTCTCTACGGTGCCAACCCGGTAGCTCAGCAGTTAAGTTCACACGTTCCACTTTGGCGGCCCAGGGTTCACCAGTTTGGATCCCGGGTGTGGATATGTCACTGCTTGGCAAGCCACGCTGTGGCAGGCATCCCACATATAAAAAAATAAAAAATAAAAAAAAAAAGTAAAGGAAGATGGGCACGGATGTTAGCTCAGGGCCAGTCTTCCTCAGCAAAAAGAGGAGGATTAGCAGCAGATGTTAGCTCAGGGCTAATCTTCCTAAAAAAAAAAAAAAAAATTATTCTCTAAACTTAGAGGCTTGGCGATGGAAGATGCGTTAACATTGTCTAATCTGTCCTCCTGCATCTTCAGGTGATTGTAAACTTAACAAAAAAAAATGCAAGGCTGACTTTATCAAAAATGCGATAGTAACTTAGATGTGGTCCTTACCCTCTTGCAACAAATAATTAACTGTCATTTAATCATTTATAGTCTTGGTCATATACAATCTCTTAGTAATCTCTAATTGCTTTAAATTCGAAGAGATTGCCTCTGTGTGCATGTATTCAACAAACACTGAGTAACTACAATGTGGTAAAGGACGTAGAGATGCAGAGGCTGTCCTAGTTCTCAGAAACTTACGTCTAGGGAACAAGATTGTTTTGCAAACAACCTGTTTAATGCAGTATGATACATGCTCGAATAGAAATTTGTTTATCATACAGTGGGATTAGGGGTGGGGGCAAGGAGAAAGGTGAGGATTTGGGGAAATATTTAGATGGAGGCAGTACTTGGGCTTTGGAGGGAGCAGAGGACAGTGCGTTTGGACCTGCATGAGCATGTGAGGACAACCATGAGCAGTTCGGTATTACTGGAGCAGTGGCCCTCCTACGCCTTTTTCTGTGTCTGTACATCCTTACACTCTACTTTTTTCCCTTCTAATGATTCATTCTAATGATCAATTTTATATTTTAACACACTTTTTACCATATTAATTTTAGAAGTTATTAGGAAAAAAAAATCAGTTTCTAAATCTTTTTTCCCCCACACAAGTTAAGAACTTGTCGTATTTTTACTTGTCCTGGATTCCCACTCTCCACTTCTCATGTTGGTGTTATCTTTCCTTTAAATTTTTAGATTGTTAGTAAGTAACATTTTTCTTAATCATTGCTTATTTGGGAAACAATAAATTGTAAAACTTTACTTGCTCAACATTGCTTCTTGCATATTACTGCTATCTCCTTGAATCATTACTAGTGGTAAACTATGAGCGTTGACATGTCCAAAAATGTCTTTTTGCTTCCCCATTAAGTGCTAGTAGTTTTGCTAGATACAGAATTCTAGATACAAAATTCTTTTCCTTAAGTCCTTTGAAGAGGCAGCCCCATTGTTATCTTGCACCCAGTGATGCTGAGGAGAAGTATGGTATTATTGATCCTTGTACCTTTGTTTTATAATCAGGTTTTTTTTTTTTCTGGTTGCGTTTGTGATTTCTCTTTACGTTAACATTTTTGAAATTTCACTGTACTGTATGCAGGGATGTGTGTGCATGTATGTGCGTATGTATGTTTCCCTTAGCTATCCTTCTTAGTACTCCATAGGCCTTTTTGCCTTGTCAACTTGTGTATTTTTTTTTTAAAGATTGGCGTCTTGTTTAAAGGGCTAACATCTGTTGCCAATCATTTTTTGTTTTTCCTTCTTCTTCTCCCCAAAGCCCCCCAGGACACAGTCATAGATTCTAGTTGTGAGTGCCTCTGGTTGTGCTGTGTGGGACGCCACCTCAGCGTGGCCTGATGAGCGGTGCTAGGTCCGCACCCAGGATCTGAACCAGCAAAACCCTGGGCCGCTGAAGCAGAGCATGCGAACTTAAATACTCGACTAAGGGGCTGGCCCCAACTTATGTATATTTTAATTCTGGGAAATTCTCAGCTCTTACTGCAAATATTTCTTTTCTAGCATCTTTCTATTCTTTTCCCATGGAACTTTTTTCAGATGATGAAACTTCCACCTATGTTTTTTATCTCTTAATGTTTTAAAAATACTGTTCATTTCTTCCTTCTTTTGGGCTGTAGTTCTAGGAAATTTTCTGCATTTCATGTACTGTTTCTCTGAAACATGTACATCAGATCGTCTGGTTAGCTCTTTTAAGGAATGTTTTATTTCAACAATTATGTTTTTTATTTTAAAAATCTATTTGGATTTTTATAATAGTTTTTTTAATTCCATAGATGTGCATTCTCCTTTTTCTAAAGATAATTATTTTTAATCTTACTTTTCCATTTGTGTTATGGATTTTCCTTCCTTGTGTGCAAATTCCTTTGTTCCTCCCTTCTTTCATTTGCATTCCTCAACTATCTGGCTGGATTGCAGATAGTGAGCTCATTTTTGTGTGAGATTCCCTGGCAGCTGGTCTGCATCTTCTGTGACCCAGCTCACCCATGCCAAGGGGAGGATACAATTGCTGCAGCTTCTGCTTGGTACTGTTTTCAGAGTATATGGGATTGGCATGGGATGATGCTGGGGTGGATATGTTGGTAGCTGGTCTTCTGAGTTATGTTTCCTATTTTTTCCTGGATGCTACCAGCAACTGGAAATAATACCCTATGTCTCTGTCCCAAACATTGCTCCCAGCTGGAAACAGATACTCCTGTCTCAGCTATTTGGTCTCCAATGGGGAGAGAGGTGTGAGAAGGGAATGTCTTGCTGGCTGTTTGATTGCCACTCCTCAACTCTGTTAGCTGCCCCTCATGCCATCTTGTTCCAGCTACCACAGTCTCTAGGCATGGAGTGGTCCTTTATTTTCCTTCCGTGTTCTACGGCAGTACTCACGGTGGGCAGTCTTGAATGTCCTGGATTATGCTTTCCTCTAATTGAGGAAACTGCCAGCAAACTGTGGCTGGTGGGCCACATGCAGGGCTTGGTATGTTTTTGTGCTGGCTGTGAACTCAGAATGGTTTTTACATTTTTATAGGGTTGTTTAAAAAAAAAAAAAAAAAAGGTCATTTCTCAAGCTATATCTATGTAAGCCTACCTCCAGAGACCATTAGGGTGTCAGATACACCTCTTAAGGAACTCCTTGCCACCCCTCACCCACTATTAATGGATCCGAGTTTGTGGTATCTCTCAGGTACATAAGGATGAGAAGAGAATTTAAAACTACAGCTTGGGGGCATAAAGTTCCAGGTGATGAGTGACAAGATTTGGTCTATACAGTTATTAAGGACCCTGTAGGCCATGCCAGAGTGGGCTGAACCCAGAGAGCAGAAGGGAGCCGTTAAAGGGATGTAAGCCGAAAGACTACATAACCAGATAACATTTGGAAAGGTTCCTCTGATGACATTAAGATAATAAGATTCTGGGGGAATCAACACAAAACTCTAGGAAACAATTTAAGACAGCATTTCCTACTGGTCTTATGCTGTGTTCTGTGGGGGTGAAATGCTACCTGTGGGCAAATAAGTTTGCAAAACTCATTGCCTACTATATTTCTCCTCTTTGAGGTGTTACTGAGCAAGAGCTCTCTGCACCCCATGTGCATAGAAGCCAATACTGTGTTACACAGGTCTTTGAGGGAAGAAAGTTTATTATGCAATCAATTGGCAAGGAGACAGAAGGAAGGCTCTCAACTCTGTCTCCCTGATCCAGGGTATAGGGTAAGGTTTAAGGCTGGTATGCAGAAGCACTGGCAGGATGAGTTTTGATTGGCAGATCAAAATTTTCTCTTCTGTACCTACTCCTGGCTGGATCACAGCCCCTGAAAAATTTCCTTAACATTCTGTTAAGACGAGGTGAGCATAGTAAACAAGGGTAAAGTTGTTGTGCAGATTTAAGTCATTGCCTTCTCTGTTGATAAAGAGTTTCTAGAGATTTAATTGTCCTCTCCTTTCTGCTCAGAGAGGAAGGCATCCTTACAAATGGAGATTTCTCTTATAAATGTAAATTTCTCTTATAAATGGGTAACTTCTTCTAGGTTTTCAGATCTTTCCTTGTGGCTGCTTTTTTTTTTTTTTTTCCTTCTTTTAAATACTTGGCCCAAAATAGTTTTTATGCTAAAGAGGCATGTTTTGGGGTGGCAAATTCTGTTCCTGGTCCTGTGGTTACAAATACCCTCTTTTGTTGTTCATTCCTCGATCTTAAAGGAAATGGAGTGACACACAGCTCTAGCTGCTTCCTACTGATAAGGGGTGTGGACTTAACAGGGGCTAGATGAATGAAATTGTTTAGCTTTTCATTGTAAATACCCAGGTTGTAATCTGGATGTTGCATTATGGGTCTCCCTTATGATCAAGACGGGAGTGTGGGGAGTGGATTTTTGGGTACCAAAAACACAGCAAGCGCAGAGTTTGACAAGGAGGAGTATAAATCCTAATAGGTGTAACACTGTGATACCTAACTTTATCAATCTCTCAAATATAGGCCTTATTACTGACAGGATCCACCAAAAAATATTGTTTGAGAGATCAAACCCAGGTTCTTGGGATGACACTTGTTGGAGCCAAGTTGCCTGTTGTCTCATTTTGTCTATATGAGTTTCAGTCTCTGAGGAGGTGTTAATATAGATGCAACAGCAAGAATTTGCCATGGCACAAATGCCTCCTTGTTCAGCTAGTATGTAATCTAAAGCAATTTGGTTATTGAGCACTACTTTAGCCGTGGAACCCAGTGCTTTCTGTTAGGAAGCTAAGGCTTGGGCCGCTTGCCTGGCTACTATTCCTAAGGTGGGAGAGAGATTTCTAATCATATGTTCATGAGCTGCCACCCCCCACCAGGTGATAAGGTTTGTCCAGAGAAATATGCATCAGAATCTTCCTGATATCCAGGCACATATTTGTCTGGTGCTTTCAAGATCAAATCTCCATCTAATATAGATCCTTTAGTTCTAGTGAAAAGTTTTAAGGAACTAGTCCAGTGCTGGGCTTCACTCGAGTTATGTACAGAGAAAGGAGTGACTAAATATCCTAATAGACCGGTACCTCCTATGTGCCAGCTATCAAGGCAGTTATAGGCCCAAGGATGGCGATTGGATTCACAGACAAAGATATACCCTGAGGGGGGCACATAGAATACCTTAGTCATGTTGGTAAAATTTAGGCTTTCATTTTTGGGGATTTTATCTAGGATCTGGTTGATCCAGGGGTCAGTGCAAGGCACTGTCCAGGAGGAAGAATGTAATCCACAGGTTGGTATAGAATTGGGTGTTCCATGCAGGAACACTAGATTTTTTTTTTTAAATTAAAATCCTGACATAATTAGGTGGACTTATAATTTGGATCTTGCCAGCACCTTTCCTGGACCAGATAGTAGGAAATAGGGAGTGAGCAGTAAGTATCATTGAGCGTACAGGTGAGTGCAGTCTGTCCGTTGGTTAATATCTGGTCCTGATGGCTATAAGTCCTTTTGTCCTTATGTTCTTCTTCAGTAACCTTCATAGGTTGCATTTTAGGGATGGTTATAAAGAAACAGGGGACAGGAAATCCTCTGTCTATTACCCTGACCCTATAGGTCACATCTGAAGGTTTTATATCATAAGTCACAGTAAAATCAGGTATACTTGAGAAATTGACTACTGGATTTACTATAGGGTCACCATGATCATGTACTGCGTAGGGCTTTGGGTGACAGGTCCAGCAGTCAGTCAGGTTCCCTGATTTTGAAAAAATCTGTGAAATTCTTATTAAGGACTTATCTTTCCAAGCCTGAGAGGCCAGGGCAAATGAAAGAACATAGCAAAGAAAAGTAGGGGACATTTTATAGCCTGGACTAGAATTGGCAAAGAAAATGGTTCAATCCTTCTGGAAGAAGGCAATTAGTTTGTAAGAAAGAAGTAGAAAGTCAGAATAATTACAAGAAGAAGAAGAAGAAAAAGGACAATATACCAAAAGGAGTCAGGCAAAGGTGTGTTAATGAGGTAGGCATGGTTAGTTAAACAGTGCAGAATAGGGTGTATGAGATAAGGTAAAATTAAGTTGCATCAACACAGGCCTGGTCCAGTATCTTGGGTAAGCTGTCTCCTTCAGCTGTCGGCTGCTTCTGGCCTCAATCTGATCAGACAGAGGCTGGCTTTAGAGGCAGGAACAGCTTCTTGTTTATCTGGAAATCCAAGAGTTCCCTCAGTTTCATTGGTTTTCTGAAAAGTAACTTAAGATCAGTTAAAGGTTCACAAGAGTACTCTTGGGTGGAAAAATTGGCCGTGGGCCTCCGTAGCTGCTCAGTGTTTGGATGATTTGGTCCTTCTGTTTCCTATTGTTCGTGAAGGGCATTACCTTTTTGGGAATTATAGAGTGGATGAGAGGAGTCCTGACTGGAAATGGGCGTTATTTTTATTCATGAGTGGTGTATCCAAGCTTTAACTCTTTAATTTTACTGAAGAACGTGTAACCAGAAGGACTTTGTAGGCTCCGTTCCACTTAGGTTGCAGTTCATCCTTAGGGTGTTGACTTCTGCAAGTCTTGAGGACCCAATCCCCTGGGTTTCTGCAGTGCAGGGGAATGTCTGTGGGAAACGTTAGTAACAAGAAGCATGTTCATGTATAGCAGATAAAGTAGCACCTAAGGACAGTACACATTTTACTGCATCTAATTCTTGTACAGCACAATCATTTTCAAGATTGCGATAATACTTAGTCTCAAGGGAGGGTCTCCCGTATAACATTTCATAAGGGCTCAGTTGGAGCCTACTTCTAGGGGCTACTCTTACCCTAAACAGGGCAATTGGCAAGACCTCATCCCTAAGGTTAAGTTGGTTTCCTGACATATTTTGGCAATTGTTTCCTTTAAGGTATGGTTCATATTTTCAGTCTTTCCTGTAGACTGAGGCCTCCATAAAGCATATAACTTCCATTGTATTCCAAGGGCCCAAGACATCTCTTGTGTTACCTTGGCTGTGAAAGCTCCTCCATTACCACTTTGAATTGAAAGAGGCACCCCAAAGTGAGGGATGATTTATTTTAGTAAGGCCTTTGTTACTTCGGAAGCCTTTTCCATCCTACATGGAAAAGCTTCAACCTGTCCTGTGAAGGTGTCCACAAATACCAGTAAATATTTATCATTTCCCAATAAGGTCTATTTGCCAGTTATCTTCTGGTTATGTCCCTTGGATTTGCACCTCTTTTATGATTGGAGGTGGCCCAGTTTTGGGATTGTTTCTGGCACAAATCAGGCAATTTTGCACTACCTTTTGGATAGTCCTTTGCATTTTTGGACCAACAGTTAACTTTTGTAGTGAATGATAGATTGCATCTCTCCCATAATGGGTTCCTTGATGATGTAGTGAGCAATAATTTTTTCCATTAAATTCTTGAGTATAAGCACTCGTCCCTGTTGATTATAAATCCAGCCTTCTTTAATGGTTTAATACTGACCACCTTTAAGTTGCTAGAGTCAGAATGAGATCCCCATTCTTCTGCTCTCTCTAGATCTGCTTGTTTTGCAGCCTGATCAGCCAAATTTTTTCCTTTAGCTATATAACTATCAGCCTTTTGGTGGCCTGGGCAATGCACAGGGCCACCTTTTCCGGCATCCAGACAAAATCTAATAAGGCCAGTATCTCCTCGACATGTTTAATCTCTTTCCTTCCTGCTTTGAATAGGCCTCTCTCTTTCCATGGAGCCCCATGTGCATGCATGACAAAGAAGGCACGCTTCGAATCTGTAGAAATGGTTACCTTTTTCTTAGCTCCTAGAAGCACGGCTTCACGAGGCCTATGAGTTCTGCCTTCTGGGCGGATGTACCTGGAGAGAGTGCTTCTGCTTCTAGGACTTCCTGTTGCGTTATTATGGCATATCCAGCCTTCCAAAGTCCATAGTCCATGAAGCTGCTTCCCTCAGGAAGCATTTCCACATCTGGATTCTCCAAAGGCTGGTCAATCAGGTCGGGTCTGCTAGAATAAACTCTCCAATTATTTGTGTACAAGCACGGACAGGTTCTCCTGTCATAGCGGGCAGCAGAGTGGCTGGGTTTAGAGTGGGTATCACCTTTAAATTTACATTTGGGTTATCTAGTAGTATGGCCTGATATTTGCCCAGTCTCCCTGAAGTAAGCCAGTATCCACCTTTTTATTCAAGTAGAGGAAGCAGGCACTGTAAAATGTGCACAGTTGTAGGCTGACCCAGAGTAAATTTTTCAGCTTCTTGTAAATGGTCACAGGTTGCAGCTACAGCCCAGAGGCAAACTGGCCACCCTTGAGTTATGATATCCAATTGTTTGGGAAAGTAAGCTACTGGTCTTCTGGAAGCACCTAAATTCTGAGTTCACAACCCAAGACTTATGCCCTGTCGCTCATGTCCAGTGGCTTTCTAACGTCTGGGAGACCAAGTGCTAGGGCTGTTGAAAGTGTCCCCTCGATGATATGAAACGCCTTATGGCATTCTGCAGGCCAGTTTAATGGCTCATTCTCATTTCCTCCAAGAGCCTCATGTGAGGGTTTGGCCATGAGTTCAAAGTTAGGAGTCCAAATACAACAAAACCCAGTCATCCCTAAAAATCCTCACAGTTGTCCTCTGGTGGTGGGCACAGCCTCCCTAGCTAACGCTTCCCTTCCATCTGGCAATAGGTTTCTTTGTCCTTTTGATAATTCAAATCCTAGGTATTTTACAGTTAGTGGAGAAATCTGTGCCTTTCTCTTGGAGACTTTATATCCCCGTTCTGCCAGAAAATTTAAAGTAAGGATTGTATTTCAGTTTGAGTAGTTTTACTAGTAATCAGTATGGCATCCACATACTGGAGTAAGACTCTCTCACTCATCTGGAAATGCTTTAAGTCTTTGGCTAAGGCTTCCCCCAAAATGGAGGAGGCATTTTTAAATCCCTCTGGGAGTACCATCCAGCAATATTGTTGTTTTACATCAGTCTCTGGATTGTCCCATTCAAAGGCAAGCGGTTCCTGTGACTCAGGACTTAGGGGTATGCAGTAAAAGACATCCTTGAAGTCTAGCCCTGTAAACCTACAGAAGTCTCCAGATAAAGTTGTAAGCAAAGTATAAGGATTTGGTACCACCAGATGTATATCCTCTACAATTTGGTTAATGGCTCTTGAATGCTGTACAAAACGATAGTCTCTGTTTTTTGTCCTGGCAGGATGGTCCCTGTTTTTTGTACTGGCAGGATGGGAGTGTTATATGGGGATTGATAAGGTTGCATTAATTGGCATTTAAGAAAGGTGGCTATCAGGGATTTTATACCTTCTTTTCTCTGTCTCTTTAAAGGGTATTGTTTCAAATTTGGCATCTTGGCACCTTTTGGATCAGCCATCTTGGCACTTCCCAGCCTCCCTTCAGCCCAAACGTCTGCTCTTACCTTTTTATTTATTTATTTTTATTTTTTTAAAGATTTTATTTTTTTCCTTTTTCTCCCCAAAGCCCCCCGGTACATAGCTGTATATTCTTCGTTGTGGGTCCTTCTAGTTGTGGCATGTGGGACGCTGCCTCAGCGTGGTTTGATGAGCAGTGCCCTGTCCGCGCCCAGGATTTGAACCAACGAAACACTGGGCCGCCTGCAGCGGAGTGCGTGAACTTAACCACTCGGCCACGGGGCCAGCCCCATCCGCTGTTACCTTTTGCAGAACTTCTTCAGGGACCAATTGAGGCTCGTCTCCCAGTTGCAGTGGCACTGCTTGGAGGGGGCAGGCTTAATCTGGGGGGACTTTAATGTCTACTTCTTCTGGTGAAAAAGTCACTTGGGCATTGTGTTAGTAGATCCCGTCCCAACAATGGGATGGGGCCCTCAGGCATTTACAGAAAGCTGTGCTTTAGATACGTTTTCCCTATGTGACACTCAAGTGGTTGTAGAAAAGGTTTAAGAGAGAGTGACTTAGATATACCCATAACGGATGTGGTCTTGGGGGAGAGGAGCCCCTGTCTGGTGTTTAGTACAGAATAAGTAGCTTTGGTGCCAATTAGAAACTCTATAAGTTTCTTTCTCACTGCTGTTGTTACCCGGGGTTCCTTGTAGGAGATGTCGATGGAGCTGGTGGAGTCTAGAGGAGCCCCTAGGCCCCTTCATTCTTGGTCTCCGTCGACAAATTGGGGCATCTGATGGTTGGGCACATTGGTTTTCTCTCTCAGCTTTCAAAAACGATTAGGACATTCCTTTTTCCAAGGGCCTTCCTGCTCACACTAAGCACATTGCCTCAGGGCTGAGGGTCCCTTGTGGTTGGAAGGTGGGGCCCCATGGGTCTTACTCGTGGCCATTTGTCTTTTCTCATTGGTCTTGGCGGATTGTGACTGAGGGCTGTGGCGAGTAGGGCAGCTTACAGTCTCATCTCTCATTGTTTCTGTTTCTCTAGCTCCTGGTCACACCTATTAAACACTTTAAAAGCAATATCGACAAGTTGAGACTCAGACATCCCCAATCCCCCTTCCAATCTTTGTAATGTTTTTCTTATATCAGGGGCACTATGGCTGATAAAAGTCATATTGAGCAGCCTCATGTTATCTGGATGTTCCAGGTCCATATCAGTATACTTTCTCTAGGTTTCAAAGACTCTGTACCTTCTGGACCTTATTTAGGCTCTTCAATTTGGGGACCCCCATCTGCATTCTAATTATTAAACATGCTTTATAATGGTTGAGCCTCACCCAGTCTCCTGGACCACTGGGGTCCCAGCCTGGCTGAACCCCGGGTATGGGCTCTACTGCTGGAGCACTGATTGGATGGTTAGGTTGTAACTCGTGGACTCTCTTGGCTTCCTGATGAGCCTTGTCCAGTATCATCCTATGCTCCCCTGGGCTGAGGAGGGTATACACAAGGGCCTGAATGTTAGCCTAGGCGGGGTTATGGGTAGAAAAGATGGATGTAAATAAACTTTCCATCTTTGGGGGATCATCCTGGTAAGTGGGCATGTTGTTGTTCCAGTTGTGTAAATCTGAAGTTGAAAAAGGGGTATGCACATTCAAAAATCCTCTGGGGCTGGCCTTTGTCATTGAGACCTACAGGGACTTGTGTTAGTAGAAATTGCCCTGCCTGGGGTGGAGCATTCCCTGGGCCAAATTGAGTACCTCGATGGGTATGAGGAGGGGAGCCATTCCTGCCTGACTGTTAGGTAAAGGAGGGTACAAAGCCAAGCCAGCAGCTTCAGGGGGATCATTATGCCTTTCCTGGTCATCTCCAATTGCACCCCCGGCATACTGTGGGGGCGCTGTAGGGGATAGCAAATGAGGAAGGATAAGATCATCATCTGACTTTGATGATGCTGGGAGGACAGGTTTTTTTCTGTGGAGCCTCCCTCTGAATCATAATCTTACATCTCTTTTGAAAGTTCTTGTTCTAATATAAAAACACAAAAGATTGCACATAGGGGATCTCGTCCCACTGAGTACTGGGGCCAGGCCGTATTACAAAAGGATATCATTTTCTTTTTCTTCATGGGCTCATAACTGAACGTCACCCAATTTTGAAGGATGCCTCACAGCGGGCTGCATTTTGGTATACCATTTACATTTCCCATTTAAGGGGGGCTTTTACCAAGGTGGCTGCAACAAGCAAGGTCTTTTTAGGGGATGGTGTTTTGATAGTGTGCTTGTGGGAACAGCTCTCCCAAGAATAACCAAGGGGTTGGCTGTTTCCCTTACGTGTTCTGGCATCCACAGATTTTGGGTGATTTGAGCTCTGGATGAGCTGCCGCTGCTGATTGCCTGACCTCAAACAATGAGGGTCCAATAAGATATGTTCCTCAGAATGGGGTCCCTATGAGGCCTTGCATGTCACGGGCAGATGCCTTGACACCTCCCTAAAGTGCCCAGTCAGGAACATCCCGAAGGACCAGAGGGAACAGTGCCTCTTTTTTTCTGAGTCATAAGACCCTCCTATGGTTAATTTCTAAAGGGACTTTGTTACAGTCACAGAGAAACTCAGTCCCCAAATAGCCAATACAATTCAGACAAACATTAACACACAATACAATCCCACATGTGACATAGACCAGAACACTAGCTAGTCTACCAGGAGCTGCTCAGAACCAGATTGCCAGGAGCAACTCACAAGTGACCCCTTTATTCTGCCTCTAATTACTTTGGGTGGTTCAGGCTCAAGATTCAGGACTCAGCCCACCGGGATTCCCCAGGATACAAGCTAAACTTCTATTTCCAAGAAATCAAACCAGTGAGTCACTTAAAGTTACTCACCCAGAACCCAGAGATGTCTAGATTCAGAAGCCATTTCTTCTCTCAAAGGGGAAAAAAAAAAGCACCGAGGGGCCTGGAGCACCACAGTGGGAAATGGAAATCCAATCCTCTGAGCCTCTAGACAAAATTGTCCAGGCGGCCAGTTAGGGTCAACGAAAAGACCCCTGCCCTGCCGGGGACTCCAGAGCCTCCAGTGGGTGGTCACAGGACCTATTCCCTTTGTGGTCGCCAAAAATTGTTACCAAGCAAGGAGTCTCTCCACTCATGCACGGCAGCCAATACTGTGGTACACTGTCCTTTGTGGGAAGAAAATTTATTATGCAATTGGTTGATGAGGAGACAGAAGATTCTCAACTCTGTCCCCCTGATCCAGGGTATAGGGTAAGATTTAAGGGCTCAGGGAGGCTGGCCTGGTGTGCAGAAGCATTGGCAGGATGAATTTCGATTGTCAGATCAAAATTCTCTCTTCTGCGCGTGCTCCTGACTGGCTGTCACCCCTGAAAAATAGTCTTAACGTTCTGTCGTTAAGATGAGGTCAGCACAGTAAACGAGCATAGAGTTGTGTAGATTCAAGTCATTGCCTTCTCTGTTAAGAGTTTCTGGAGATTTAGTTGTCCTGTCTCCTTCCTGGCTCAGAGAGGAAGGCACCCTTACAAACAGAGATTTCTCTTTAAATTCTTTTAAATAATCAGCCCCAAATAATTTTTATACTAAAGAAGCATATTTTGGGATGGCAAATTCTGTCCCTGGGGTTACAGAGATTCATAAAGTTCATTCGTATAGTAAACACTCTAGGAATCTTCGTTTAACTCAACATTTACAAACTTATTTG
Organism: Equus quagga; assembly: GCF_021613505.1. Lineage (NCBI taxonomy): Eukaryota > Metazoa > Chordata > Mammalia > Perissodactyla > Equidae > Equus > Equus quagga. Next base: position 87,016,918 of record NC_060277.1, on the reverse strand, counting down.
AGCAAAGAAGCCCCATTTGCTGAGTATCTGTTATTACCCTACAGAACATCAGAGAACATCCTGAGAAACAAATCAATATTTTGCATTCAATGGCATTAAGTATATTACTTTTAGAATATTTTACTTAGGAACATTTTAATATATCATTTTGCTAACGATTCCTGGGGCTCTTGGCCTTGAGCAAGTTATTGACTATCGTTGGACTTAGTTTCTGTATTATGTATAAAATGAAGATCAAAGAGGATACTTAGTAAACGAAGGTGATATTAACACGTCCTATTTATTAGGAGATTAAAAGGAAAATTAATCACTAGATAGAGTTCCTAATCCTTTTTAAAAAATTCACTATTGAAAGCTTTTACAGATACGAACTTTGTGACTCGGGATATTAACAAGCTTGTTAAACTGAAATTTAAATATCAAAGTAAAAGGGTATGTGGCAGATGATAGTTTTCAAAAATGGCCACAGCAATATTTCTAGTTCCGTGTGGTTCTTCAGGCCTTTCAGAGCTCTAAAATGACATGATTTGTGACTTTTCTCTCGTTTTCATCTACCTGTGGCAAACAATCTTTCAGTAAAAAAATGTACAATGAAACATTCCATTTAAATATGTGAAGTTAGTTTGATATTTTATGCCGTCCTGGAGTACACTGAAAGGCCTTTTTGTGTCGGAGTCTTTGGGTGCAGAGGTTTGGTTGAATTTTGCAAGCATAATGCTGATTTGTTGGTTGCTGTTCTGATGCCAGAGCTTAGAGCTGTGTATTGCCTTGAATAGTAAAGACACTTGGGTCATAAATCGACGTTAGAATACTACTCAAGGCCAATTCAAATTGAATGGATTCTGGCTTCAGATCAACTTATTTACGGGACCTATTGAATGGGTAGCTTTATTTTTTTTCTGTGCTTTCCGTTAGTAACACAGAGATTTGGTGTGGGGAGTGCCGTTCTTAAACTCTTTTGTCAGGTATTTAAGGTTTTTCTTTTAATCTAAATAATCTCATTAAAGAAAACTATTTCTCTCCTCACGACGCTTCTGACACTAAGCGTGTGGGGTTTTTTTCCTCACGTCGAACAGTTCTGACATAGCACAGACCCACAAGTTACGGGCTCAGTCCCACAAGAGTGCCCCCACTTCAGACACCAATCACAAGTAGTGGGTCCCCAGGTTACCTACACTTCTGTCCGATTTGGCTGTAGATCAAGGGTTCCCGCGATCCCTTCCTCAGGTTCAGTAATTGGCTAGAATGGCTCACGGAATCCGGGAAACACTTTATTTACTATCACGGGCTTATTATAAAGGATACAGATGAACAACCAGATGAGTAGGTACATACAGTGAAGTGTGGAAGGGTCCTGAGCACAAGAGCTTCTGTCCCTGTGGAGTTGGGGTTCACCACTGACCCAGAAACTCTCTAAACCTCCTCTTTTAGGGTTTTTATGGAGATTCCATTATGTAGGCATCATTGATTTAATCACTGGCCACTCCTGATTAACTGGATCCTCAACCCTTCTCCCCTTTCTGGGGGTTGTGGGGTAGGGCTGAAAGTTCCAGCCCTCTAATTACAGGGTTGGTTCCTCTGGAAGCCTGCCTCCACTCTCCAAGAGTCATCTAATTAGCATAAACTCCGGATGGTTGAAAAGCGTTTGTTATGAATAACAAAAGATGTTCCTCTCACCTCTACTTCTCGGGAATTTCCGAGGCTTTTGTGCCAGGAAATTGTGCCAGAAGCTCTGTGCCAGGGACTGGAGATGAAGACCAAATATATATTTCATATTGTATCACAATATCCTATCTCACTATAGTCAATCTACAATAACGTGATGAAATCTTCTATGGAGATAGAGGACAAAGAGCCTATTGGATTCAACCATCTAAAAGAGAAACCAGCAAAGACAGACTATGGAGAACCAAATTCTTAGTTTGTACTTTTTCAAGGTTTTCTCACATCTGTCTGAACCATTCAGGTGAACGGAGTTAGAGCCACTAGAGGAAGCTGGCTCCCTCCTGGCCTCCCCAACATCACCACAGGGGCTTTTGCAGACTTTGACATGAGCCTAGGGGGGTCATCAGAGGTTGAAGAGGCAGCAAGGTGGGAGGCAGTGAGCGGCCACGGCATCACAAGGGCATACTCTGGGGGAAGGAACGCATCTGTAAAGAAGTGATGAAAGTATCTGAAGTCAACGATGTGAGTTTTGAAACAGACATCTATTTTTTTCCCTCCAAACCAGCTAATAACCACAGGGTTTTTTTTAGCTTGCTAAGATAATAAATTTGCCTCCTCTTTCTTCCCTAAATCCTGTTGAAAGGACATAAGAAATTTCAAGAATAAACTCCAGGGATTACAGGAGAGCCTAGACAGACCATCAGGAGACCAGAACAGGGAGAATATTCTGTGTCTGATAATGTAGGTGGGATCAGACCAACTGGGAAACCCAGAGCTCCACCCAGGTGAGAGAGACCCAAGTGACTCTCCAGAAGAAGCCTATACTAACCTATAAATCAGAGTGAGATTGGATGGGCCTTAGGGACTTACATGGAGATGAAAACAGCTGTGTCTGTCCTCTGCTGTCACAGTAGCTAACTTCAGCAGCAGAGAACAACCAGTGTCACTGTTAAGGCCAGAGAAAAGGGACTCCAAATAACTGGTGGTTTCCAGAACCTGGAACTGTTACCACCCAAGGGAAGCCATCTGCCTGCACCAAAACATGCCAATAGTCAAGAGGCGAGGTGGTAGGAGAGAAAGGGTTTTTTATTACAGCTTGCTAGCAAGGGTGAAGATTGCCGACTAATGTCCAAAAGAACCATCTTAAGGGAGGTGTACAGAATCTTGAAGCAGTTATATAGGCCAGTGGGTTATAGGGGAGGGGGGTTGGGAATGTTGGTCACCCTCTCCCACCCCCACCCCTGGTGTTACAGGCTGGGAGTTGCCACATCAGATCTTTCAGTTGTCATGGATATCAGCACAGAATCTCTGTCCAGAGGCCATCACATTCCTAGAAATCACGAACAAAATTATCATCTTATTCTCACTGGGAGGGCCCTGCATATTCCCTGGAGATGGCCCTTAATTATCTAGGCAAACTAAAGCCAAGTTTCAAAGGGGCTGGTGAGTCAGGGTTATTCATAGTTCCAGTATGGCTTTCTCCTATAAGATGGCTTGTCTTATGCTATCTTTTGACTGTACCTGTATCAGTTAACTCAACGGCGCTCACAGAACCTCAAGAATCAGAAGAAGAAGGACCAGCACTCTCTAGGGTTTGTAAACATTGAAGGCAGGGAGTCTCATCCCTAGAGATGATGATGCAGTAAGGCTGTTAGAATTCTCAGGAAAAATACTTATTTTCCTACTCTCCCCAAAAGCCAAGGCTGAGACGCCATTTTCTTTTGTGGGTCTGAGTTTTGTTTTGTTTTGTTTTGTTTTAATTTACTGACTTATATAGTGAAAGGAAACCTTTGTTTTTTTTTTTTACTACTCACATCCAACGCTTCTGACACTGAATGTGTGGGTGTTTTTCCCACACTGACCAATTTTCCCATGCCAGCTTGTCACTGACTAATTGCCCCGAGGAGCTCAAGGGTGGGTTTGGAAGCATTTAACTGTGTAAGAAATGCCATCACTGACCACCTTGACCAGACCAAGCCCCACCACAAGAGTGATGCCTATGACCTTTGCCTTATTTTTAATGCTAAGATCTCTCCAGAAGGAGCTCGGGCCTTATGACCATAACCTGCAGTGTATGTGGAAGCATGTTTTCCAACTGAGCCTGCACAAGCGAATACCCACCTCCCCCTTTTGAATAGTCATTCCCCATCTGAAATAAAAGGCCCTTGCTATCTCTTGCTCAGGGACACCACGATTTTGGAAATGATTCTGCTTGGCCTCCTGTTTGCTGCAAATATACCCTACTTTGTGTGACAACTACTTCTAGTGGAGAGTCTGATTTAACTCACCAGGAGATGAACCCACTTTGGTTTCCGTAATAAGCTGGGTGTCCCACAATTCAATGCAATTCTGACACTACCTGGAGTTAGCATCAGATCCCACAGGGTAAGAGCTCAGCCCCACAAGACTGCCCCTACTTCAGATGCCTGTTGCAAGTCTGGGTCTTCCACACTTCTGACCGACCAGCTATAAACCAGGAGTTCCCACGACCTTCTCCTTGGGTTTGATAATTTGCTAGAATGGCTCATAGAACTCAGGGAAACACTTACTGATTTGTTATAAAGGATGTTGCAAAGGATGCAGATGAATTTCCAGATGAAGAGGTCCGGAAGAGTTCTGAGCACAGGAGCTTCTGTCCCCTTGGAGTTGGGATGCACCACCCTCCCAGCACAGGTGTGTTCACCAACCTGGAATCTCTTTGAACCTTGTAGTTTATGGATTTTCATGGAGGCTTCATTACAGAGGCATGATTGATTATTAACTCTAATCTCTAGCCTCTCTCCTCTTCCCAGAGAATGGAGAGTGGGGCTGAAAGTTCCAAGCTTCTAATCATGGCTTGGTTTTTCTGGTGACCAGCCCTCATCCTGAAGTCATCTAGGAACCCACCAAGAGTTGCCGTGTTAGAACAAAAGATGCTCCCATTACCCAGGAAATCCTAAGGGATTTAGGAGCTCTATGTCTGAAACCAAGACCAGTATATATATTTCACATCTTACATACAGGAAGTAGCCATCCAGGTGTCCCACCTGCATGTGGAATCTTTGATCCATCTCCCCATCTCGTTCAGGCCCCAGGCTTTGTCTCCTGCCTTTCAAAGTCGTTAGAGTTTGGCAAGTGGCTGCCTTTTGGAAGCTTTTGTGTGTTTATTGCCTCTCATATCTTTGGATCCTTGTTGGTTTCTCAGTCTTTGTGGACTTCTCTTGCTTTCTTAAAAGTTTAAGCATGCATGTTAAATATCTTATATCACATCAGCGTATTCAAGTATTTTGTTGTCAGAAGAGTGTTCAGGATAGTACAGTGCTGTGCTGAAAACCTTAGCACTTTTTTAAATTGAGGTAGAATTCGCGTAACGTAAAACTGTTTTAAAGTCTACCATTTCATGGCATTTAGTACATTCACAGTATAACCATTTCCTCTATTTAGTTCCAAAACATTTCATTACCCCAAAAGGAAACCCCATAGCCATTAAACAGTTTCTCCTTCCTGTCTTCATCTAGTCCTAGGCAATTACCTTTCTGTTTTCTATGAATTTACCTGTCCTGGATATTTCATATAAACGGAACCATATAAAATTTGGCGTTTTGTGTCAGGCTTCTTTCACTTACCGTAATGTTTTCAAGATTCATCCATGTTGTAGCATGTATCACAATTTCATTCCTTTTATGGCCCAATAAAGTTCCATTGTATGGATATCCTGCATTTTATTTACCCCTTCATTAGTTGGTGAGCATTTGGGTTGTTTCCACCTTTTGGCTGCTGTGAATAATGCTACTATGAACATTCATGTGCAAGTTTTTGTTTGAATACTCGTGTCTGGTTCTTTTGGGTATATACCTAGGAGTAGCATTGCTAGGTCATGTAGTAACTCTATGTTTAACTTGTTGATGAACTGTCAAACTGTTTTCCGCAGTGGCTGCACCATTTTACATTCCCACCAATGTACAAGGGTTCCAATTTCTCCACTTCCTTGTCAACACTTATTTTTTTTTTTAAAGCCATTCAGTAGTTGTGAAGTGATATCTCAATATGGATTTGATTTGCTTTTCCCTAATGACTAATGATATTGAACATCTCTATATAGCTTTTTAAAACATAAACCAGATCATTTAAGGGTAAACCCTCCAGTGGCTTCCCCTCACACTTGCGATCAAACCAAACCTCCTTATTTTGGCCACAAAGCCCTTCCTGATCAGCTCCTGCCTGTCTCTCCTTACACAGCACATGCATGCTTCTCCTTGGTCCAGCTACGCTGGCTACCTTCCTGTTCTAGGACACACTGAGTTCTTTCTTGCTGGGGAGTTGTTTCATCCTTGACTCTCAGGTTTCCCGCATCTTCTAATGGGCAGCTTTTTCTTGTCACTCTGATCTTAGTATGTTACCTCCTCTGAGAGGTCTTCTTTGACTCCCTAGTCTTTAGACTTTTATCAGCCACTTTCCTATCACGTCACCATTTCATTCTCCATGCAGCACTCTGACACTTCTCCTGCCCATTTGTTCAGCTGTCTTTGGCTACTGGAATGGATGCTCCACAAAGCTTGTCTTGTGTACTGCTCAGGTTCTGGCTCCCAGAGCAGTGCCTGGCATAATGTCATCACTCAATAAAAAATATCTTTAATAAATTAATGGAGTGGCCGGCCCCGTAACTGAGTGTTTAACTCTGCACACTCCGCTTTGGTGGCCCAGGGTTTCGCCAGTTTGAATCCAGGGTGCAGACATGGCACTGCTCATCAAGCCACGCTGAGGCGGCATCCCACATGCCACAACCAGAAGGACCCACAACTAAAAATCCACAACTATGTAGCGGGGGGCTTTGAGGAGAAAAAGGAAAACTAAAATCTTAAAAAAAAAAATTAATGGATTTTACCTAGATGTTATGTGGTTTAAAATTAAAATCTTTATCCTTTGTCTGAGTTAGAGACTTTACCTTCATTTATTTTTTTCAGTTAGATGGCTGGTTGTCCGAATAACACTATAATTCATACCTTCTCCACTGGTTTCAAACACCCCTTTGTCACATTCCATATTCTGATACAAGGATGTATTTCCAGATGGTTTTCTCTTTGTTTGGTTTGTTTGTCTATCCCTGTGTTGGTATCATACTATTTTGATTACTCTGTGTTTTCATGCCTTGTAGGGATTATCAGTCAAACAGATGGCATACTCAATTTGGGTAATTTGAAGAGAGTTTAATTGAGGCAGTATTTATGTAGCGAGATATCACAGGGTTCAGAGAAACCACAGGAGCTAGTTCACTACCCTGGGCTATTAACTAATGTCCCTACACATAAATAGGCAAGAGGGAACTTTTGCCAGAACCCAAAGGAAAGAATCATGTGGAGAAGGGCGGCTTGGGAGTGGTGGTGCCTTTGGTGGCCGGAGTGAAGGGAGTAAACACCCAGACCTCCCTCCCCTCCTTTCTCCCATTTCCTGCCACTGTATCTTGTTGGCTGAACCCAATCAGAAGTGAGAGGGCGGGGCACCTGGTGGTGTGTTCTCTACAGGCCAGCCCCCAGAGCATGGAGCAGGGCAGAGAGTGTAGATGGTGGATCTGGAGGGCAAAAGAAAGGTGTCCAGCACATAGGAAAAGTCTCCAGTCAAAAATTCCCTGGCTCTTCTTACACATATACTTTGCCAGTGATCATAATCTTATTATGAAATTTGTTAACATTGAAACCAGCCTCTGTACTTGGAATCTTTTCCTGTTTTTCTATTGGTGTGTACCTCCTAGCAGCTGTTCTGTTTATTTGGAACCCATTCGCTATCTGTTTCCTTCCATCTGAAATCCAGTGTACTTACCTGGAATCCTCGATCTGTTCTCCAGTCCATGCTGAACAGTTAGATTCTGAAGCCCTGCTAATTAATGAGGCCCTTGCTCTTTGTTAGGCTCTTAGGCAGTAAAGCTATTTTGTGTAGGAAACACCTTTTCCGCCACTATGTTTCTTGTGGACTTTGAACTTCATTAGAGGTGGAGACTGGGTGTCTTCTAGTTTGCCACAGCAGAGTACAAAGATTCCAAGGCTTCCTCCAGCCTGGTGAGTGTGGTGATGACTTAAAAGTGTGTGCTCTGGGGGCTGGCCCCGTGGCCGACTGGTTAAGTTCACATGCTCCGCTTCCACTGGCCAGGGTTTTGCTGGTTCGGATCCTGGGTGCAGACCTAGCGCCACTCGTTAGGCCGTGCCGAGGCGGCGTCCCACATAGAACAAGCAGAAAGACCTACAACTAGAAAATTCAACTATGTACTGGGGGGCTTTGGGCAGAAGAAGAAGAAGGAAAAACAAAAAAAAGAAGATTGGCAACAGATGTTAGCTCAGGTGCCAATCTTTAAAAAAAAAAAAAAGTGTATGCTCTGGCCACAGGAAGGAAACGTTCCAGCATGCGTTCCTCTATTTGCTTTCTCTTCATCGTGCCCTTGGCTTTGGGCCCCCTTATTCCAACCTTAAAGAGCTGAATTTCCCTGGTACCTCTCATTTTAGTCTTTCTTATCTTGTTCTTGCCCAGCCCCAGGAGGACAATGAAAGGGGAGGATGCTTAGCCTTCTGTAAAATAAAGTGAGCTCTGATTTTGAAAGTGCAACTAGAGAAAGCCTTACTCTAATTTGAGAAGTTTAAAATCCTGCAAATCTAAAATTGGATCCTGTGAGAATAATTTGTAACCAGTTGAGAAAAAAACCTGAGAGTAAAATAGGAAGTCATCCTCTCCTGACTACTCTTCCTGTCTTTACTGTTTAGAAACTTGTAGGGTATTAAGAGTGGAAGGGACTGAGTGTCACTGAGACCATCTCCCTTCCTTTACAGATGAGGCTGCATATGTAGAAAGGGGATGATTTGCCCACACAGTGGCAACGGATGGAGCTGGAGTGAGAACCTCATTCTCCTAAGCCTACCTTCTGTTCCTTAGCCCAACTTATTTCTCATTTTTGAACCTAGGATTGATTTTCTAGCATAGATGGCTAACCTATTGTCTTTTCATGTATTGGCTCTCTAGCTAGGTTGGAAGCAAGCTGAAGGCAGTAACCAAGTTCTATACTTCTAAATCCATGTGTCTGCATGTTTAGAGTGTATGCTTTGGACTCTGGACGACCTCATTGAATGTCAGTTGAATTGACTAGATCGATGTTATTGAAGAATTAATGATTTAGGGCAAAAGGGTGAAGGAGTTACTGAAGACAAAGGCTTTTGGTAAATAAAATGTGGACAGTATTGAGTTGGGAAAAAAAGTTGCAAGAGTTCTAATGCATTAATGATCTTTGAGGATTGTCTTGACCGTTTGTTATTCACTCAGCTGAGGCCTATATGCAGGAAGAAAAGACTGTATGAGCAAGTTACACTGAGAAATGTCCATTTTTAGAGTTGGTTGGAATTTGTTTTTGAGCAGACAGAGACGCTCTCTGAGTCTCTTGGAGTCTAAGTGGCGAGTACTGGGAGAGAGGAAATATGTTATGGGCTGATAATAGGAGTTTTGCCATACGGATATTATTTCCAGAGAAGGCTTTTGAGTAAACACATTTCTTCCTGTTTTTACTTATTCAAGGGAGATGTTCAGGCCCTTTTGTTTTTCATTTTATTGAGTTGCCCTGGTTGGTGGATGCGGGAGGATTACAGTTGGAGTTGAAATTGTGGAGGGATCTCCTTCCTTAATTCCTGAGTGCTCCGTGGAGGAGTCGAGCCATCTGGATGTCAGAAGAGGAAGCTCTTAATGAGTTCCTTTTTGTTTTGCTCCAAAGACTTTTGAATTGGTTGTTAAATTCACTTTAACTTAGAAGCCTGCCTTTGCTTTGATATGCTGTAAAGGGAGGTGATTCCGAGGGCTCTTCGATGGGCATATCCACCAGCAGCTGTTAGTCTGTGTTTTGACTCACTCCCGCTGGCTCTCCACATCCACAGGCCTGCAAGTGTGTGCTGTGGGGAACTTCTGACCCATCCTTTTGGACCATTGTGCTTGATCTACACTGTTTCCAGGTGGCTTGGCCCTGCTCTGAGACAGACATCAATTGCAAAGATCAGAGTGGGCTGGCTTTTGAAGAGGTTTTTCAAATTCCGCTTTGCAATCCTGCTGAGAGATGGGGGTGCTCCTTTCATGTTTCCATTCCATCTGTCTCTTGAGACGGCCAAGGGAAGGTCTTCATGTGACCGGCGGCTGTTGATGTTGGCTGCAAATTCATTTCAAATTAATTTCTACATTTTTGTCACAGGCATCTAACAACCATTGTATTTCCTTGATCTTGACATTGCTCTAGCAACGCTACCAGGGAATGAGTAAGAAGGAGAACAGTTCTGTACATTCACGCAAGAACAATGCAAAAGTCCTCATTCATCATGGGGTTATAGCAAATGCTGGTCTTAGTTGTTTCCTTTGTTTAATATTGGGTCCTGGGTAATGGCGTGAGTATTACAGGATTGTATTAGTTATCTAGTTAAGCTTCCAGCAACGCCTCCCTACACAACCATAATACATTCAGATACGGTGGGATTCCAACTGCACCATTCCCCTATCCTTGTTTTATAGAAGAAGAAAATTTTAAAAAGAGGCTAAAATTTAACGAAATCCAATGTCAGGTATGTAAATGGGAGATGCCTTTGGTCTGCTGACTCTAAAGTCTGTTCTCTTTTCCCAATACCAGGGAGCCGTAAATGAGTCAGATTTAGCCCCCACCTGTCTTTGTTTTATTAGGATACGGCCATACCTGTTTGTTTACATATTGTCTGTGGTTGCTCTCATGCTACAAAGGCAGAGTTCAGTGGTTTCCACAGAGAACACATAGCCTACAAAGCAGAAAGTATTTAATATCCGGACCTTTAAGAAAAGAGTTTGTCTACACCTGCTGATAGTGGTCAAGCCATTAGCACATAGGACAGTTGTTCTGGCTGCGCATTGCCAGATGGCACAAAACCCAGAGTCTGTCATGTGTCTGTCTATGTCACTTTTTTTCCTTTTCCTTTTGTCTTCTAAATATTTTTGTTACGATTTTGTGGAGAGTAGTGGCTTTTACCTCTGAGTCTAAATGCCAGCTAGTAATGGTTTGATTTATTTAGTTAGAGATTTCCTGTCAGGAGTATTGTAATAGATTGTTTGAGATTCTAAATGGTTTTGTGAACTGTAAGTTTTTTAGGGGGTCTTTCTTTCTTCAGGGGGAAAAAGTCAAATAATGTAACAGTGTGATGATTTAGCGAGTCATGCTGCTCTCATTTGGAAAAGGGAAACGTCCCTGTGTTTTGGCCTGATGTTAATGTACTGTTACATTTACAACTTCTAGCCGAGGTGGGTTTGAAGAAATGTTAATATCAGTTTTATGCTCCTCAGGCTTATTGGAGCTTTGCCTAGGAGGAAGTAAGTTGTAAGGGAGTTTTCAAATGTCGGTGTACATCCGCAACACTTTGGGATACTTGCTAAAAAATGTAGATTCTTCAAACCCTCAGCCCTGGAGATTCCAAATGAGTAAGTCTGCTGTAGCTGCCTCTGATGCGTCTGAAAAAAAAGCTGCTTTGGGGAGTGGAGCGATGGCTTAATGTAGTGATTCTGGGTAGTCCGAATGAGGATAGTATCCATGACTAGTTTTTTTTTTTTTTTTTAAGATTTTATTTTCTCTTTTTCTCCCAAAGCCCCCTGGTACATAGTTGTGGATTTGTAGTTGTGGGTCCTTCTATTTGTGGCATGTGGGATGCTGCCTCAGCCAGGCTGGATGAGTGGTGCCATGTCCGCGCCCGGGATTCGAACTGGCGAAACCCTGGGCCGCCGAAGCGGAGTGCGTGAACTTAACCGCTCAGCCACAGGGCCGGCCCCCATGACTAGTTTTTTAACCCTGGTTCAGTTTACCTTAGAATGTGATATTTTAACTGTAAACTTTAAATGTTTATTTAAGTAAAACATAATAGGAAAATTATGCTGCTGTAAATGTATTTTAACTACTTCTTTCTTCCACTACCACTGATAATGATAACAGCATTTGTTTTATGCAGTGCTTTATAGTTATAGAGTTCCTCATCATACACATCTCATTTGATTTTTATGCCTCCCCTTGAAGGAGATGTGGCAAATAGTATAATTTCATTTATCAAACGAGAAAACTGAAATTGAGAAAACAAGTGATTTTTCTTTTTCTACGTGGTACGGCCGATAAGCAGTACCTGTAGAGTTCCCATACACCACTTCTAATTTCTAGTCTAGTGTTACATGCAGTGTACCATATTGTTCTTATGACAGCTATTTTGATTTTTAGAGGAAAATACCATCATTTATAACTCATTGCCTTCTGATAAGGATGAGCTGTCTGTGGTTAAATACTTTGCTGATCTCCCATAGGTGACTAAATGTGGAGGTGATCATAGGTGTGTACAGATTGGCAAATCGGTTGTCTAATAGAACATTCCTAGCACGGAAGAGGAAATCTCTCTCCTTTCTTCCACAGAAACTTTATAAGACGGGTCGGGAGATGCAGGAGAGGATCATGGACCTGCTCGTGGTGGTGGAGAATGAAGACGTAACAGTTGAGCTCATTCAAGTCAATGAGGATTTGAATAATGCCATCCTTGGATGTGAGAGGTGAGTGGATGGTGTCCCCCCTCCGACCCTCCTCCAATTCTAGTTTGGCTCCAGTTACTCAGCATTCTTATTAGAGTGCCTACAACATGAACACTCAGGAAGATCAAGAACAAGTTCAGGACCAGACCGGCTTCCTCCCAAGATAGGGAATCTGGTCCTAGCCTTCTGGGAGCTTGTGATGTGGCTTGCAAGAATGAGAGACTGCCCGAGTAGTGCTAGGAGCATTCTTGGACATTTCGGGTGGTGTAAACACCTAACCTGTAAGCAGGTCCTGGATCTTATTCACTTAATATTGTCTTCCCTGAGTGCATCATAGGCTCTCAAATAGATGAATGGTATAAACAAAGCATCTTAGTGAAAGTGAAGTTTACCCTAAGTTTGAGATGGAGAAGAACATGGAATGGTTAAGAGAAAAGCGGAGGATATTTTTGTGTTTTGCTAGGAAAGATTTGTCCTGAGCTAACATCTGTTGCCAATCTTCCTCTCTCTTTTTTTTCCCCTCCCCAAAGCCCCAGTACCTAGTTGTATATTCTAGTTGTAGGTCCTTCTAGTTCTTCTATGTGAGCCGCCACCATAGCATGGCTACTGACAGACGAGTGGTGTGGTTCTGCTCCCAGGAACCAAACCTGGGCCGCTGGAACAGAGCATGCCAAACTTTAACCATTAGGCCATCAGGGCTGGCTCAAGTGGAGGATATCTTATGTGGAGAAAATAGTCTGTACAAAACCAGAGTAGCCAGTGAGGACATTTTGTATATGAACATAGATTCTTAAAAATTTCCATTTGGAAAAGTGTGAAGGCAAAGATTTTAAATACTCATAATTTTGTCACTGATATGTTAGGTTTTTCCCTAAACTTTTTTATAGTTGTGATCCTATAAAGAACATATACTCCTATTTCTCCCTTGATTTTATTCACTGTATAGCACATATTTGTGTATCCTATGTTTTTAAATGCTTTTGATAAACGATTATTTTTATTTTATTTAAAAAAATTTTTTTTCTTTTAAAGATTTGCACCTGAGCTAACATCTGTGCCAATCTTTTTTTTCTTTTCTTTTCTCCTTCTTCTCCCCAAAGCTCCCCAGTACATAGTTGTATATTCTAGTTGTGAGTGCCTCTGGTTGTGCTATGTGGGACACCGCCTCAGCATGGCCTGATGAGCAGTGCCATGTCCGTGCCCAGGGTCCGAACCAGCGAAACCCTAGGCCGCCAAAGCAGAGCACGCAAACTTAACCACTCAGCCTTAGGGCTGGCTCCCATTATATTTAATAGCTGAATAGTGGTCCTGTTTCTCTCACAGTTCACTTATTAGGCATTTAAGTTGTTTCTAACTCATTTATTCATTCATCAAAATAACAGTCTTATAATGTATTGTAATCTATAGTCAGGTCTACAGTCAGGAAAACACCTTAAATCTTACGTATGCACACACTTGGAAATTGAAACAAGTGCAGTGAAACAAAAGTTCAGGACATCTGTTTGGTGAGAATAACAACCGGACCTAATCCAGCTTGGGAGAAGGAGAGGAAGGCTGCTCTGAGGAGGTGCTATTTGAGAACTTACCTGACCAGTAGGAGTTGATGAAACAAGGAGCAGAGTACACGGAGGTACGGTCTGTGAAGCTATGGGAAAGTACGGGAGATATGAGATTGGAGGAGCGAGTGTGCACCCAGAACCCAGCCCCGAGGACCTGCAGCATGCTTTGATTGACAGGCAGCTTTTTCCTCAGTCTTAACGTAAAGTGATGGGTAAAATAAGAACATAGCTTCAGGCAAATCTCCTGGTCTCTTTCCAAAGCTATCCCTAGGCCTTCCTATCATAGAAATTATGGAGCCTCTGAGATCTACTCACTTTTTCTGGATCCTTGTTTCTCAGTAGGAGTAGTGTTGGCATTTTGAGTGGGACAGTTTTCTCTTGTGTGGCTCCTACTCACTAAATGCTGGAAGTATTATTCCTAGTTTAAGTGGCACATCTAGACACCCTCAGGGGCACCATTTCTGTTGAGAATTACTGGGAATGTGTAATTGCACGGTGGCTGTATTTCCAACCGGCTGATAAGGAATGAGACCAGTGTAACTAACATAAGAAAGAGACATGAATAGGCCCAGCTTCAAATCTTGATGATTTCAGATAAGTTGCTTAGCTTTTTTAAGACTTACGTTTTTTCCTGTATATTAAAAAGGATAATACTACCTATTTGGAGGGGTTTTTTTGTTTGTTTTGGGGTTTTTTTTTGAGAATTAAATAATATATATAAAAGCACCCAGCAAAGTGCTAGCACATTGACACTCTTTAAATAGTAATTTCTCGTTCTCCTCCCCATTAATGTCCCACTGAGCCTTTTAATTTGTTGACTAGATTTATTTCCACTGATTATAAATGAGCCAAGAGAATCAGTGAAGTAAAACCAATAGCTATGAAATGGTAAGTTCTCTGCGTCACCACCTGCCTGTCAGGGACAGCAGCCTTTCCTATGAGGACATGACAGAGCATCGACTGAGGATGTGAGCCCAGTGACCAGCGTCGTCTTAGCATTGAACAGACTCCCAGTCCTTGCCCTTTGTTTTACGGGTATAAATCTTCATAAGCAGAAAATATCTAAGGAAAACCACATAGTTTTCAGTAGAGTGCTGCCTTCTGGTTTTTATTTTGGATAATTCTATTACAAACCATAAGACCACTAACTAAACGCTTCCTTAGAGACTGAATGTGTGTTTATTTGGTCTAATATGAAGAGATTGGATGACTTCTGTGAATGGCTCATTCTGATTCAGCTTTGAACCATATGTGTGAAAAGCAACTGCAGTAAATTGTGAGAGAGAAACCTGTCTTAAGATTCAGAGAAAAGTTCTTGCCTCTAGAAAAGATGCTAATCTAATGTATTAGTTTCCTATGGCTGCTGTAACAATTTACCACAAATTTAGTGGCTTAAAACAACATAAACTTACAGTTCCGTAAAGGGCTATCATCAAGGTATCAGCAGGGCTACAGTCCTTTTTGGAGGCCCTAGAAGTTCTGTTTCTTTAACTTTTGCAACTTCTAGAGGCTGGCCACTTTCCTTGGTTCATGGCCTCTTTCCTCCATCTTCAAAGCCAACGTCATCCAGTTGAGTCCTCTCGCACCGTATCACTCTGCTTCCTCTTCTTCCTCCTCTTCCTCCCTCTTCCACACTTAAGGACCTTTGTGATTACATTGGGGTCATCTGTATCATTCAGGGTCATCTCCCTGTTAAAGACAGCTCTCTAGCAACCTTCATTCCCCTTGCCGTTTCACTGTTCTTTTGATTAGGCTGTGGATATCTTCGGAGGGGCATCATTCTGCCTGTCACAGTCTGCCCTCTGTTCCACAAAGGTTCACATCCATTCCACATGCGAAATATTTCCACCCTATTCCAACATCCCCCAAAGTCTCTACTCATTACAACCAGGGAATACTTGTGCAAATAAGGAAATGGGGATTTGTTACTCAAGGCTTTATCTGTGAAGGTTGTTCATACCCAGCACGTAACTAACTAGCATATAAGAAATCAATGCCATAAGTACACGGAAGAAAAAACATGCGTTTTAGAAATGGAAAGTCCTGGGGCCAGCCCGGTGGCACAGTGGTTAAGTTCGCACCTTCTTCTTCGGCAGCCCGGGGTTTGCCAGTTTGGATCCCAGGTGCGGACCTACGCACCACTTGTCAAGCCACACTGTGGCAGGCATTCCACGTATAAAGTAGAGGAAGATGACCACACATGTCAGCTCAGGGCCAGTCTTCCTCAGCAAAAAGAGGAGAATTGGGCAGCAGATGTTAGCTCAGGGCTAATCTTCCTCAAAAAAACCCAAAAAACAAACAAAAACATTAAAAAAAAAAAAGAAATGGAAAATGCTTAAACTTAAGTGCATGTTCCAATTCAGTGTAAGATTTTAGACTTGTTTGGGTTCATGGAGTCAATGTGTCATACTAGTAATAATGTATGTTTCTAAAGCAGCTTTTAGTTGGCAAAGCATTTGCATATTCATCCACGTGCATTATCTATCTATATCTTGCCCCTGAGAATAACTTTTTGAGGAAATGGTTCAAATGTTGTTATTCTCTTTTAGCAGATGGAGAACTGAGGATCAGGAAGTCATACCCATGGTCATGTAGCTACTAGATAATAATGCTGACAGTTGAATCTTGGACTTCTGTCTCAAGTTCACTATCCTTTTAAACCTATTATTTACTTAAAAGTTCCTCCTTTACTCCCAGTGTAGAGCAAGGTAAAAGTAAAGTTGTAAAAGGTCAAGATTTTTAGTAGGTATCAAGTGTCTTATAAAAATGAACATAAACAGTGAAAAATGCTTTCAGTGTATTAGAGTTTTTGTGGAAAATTATAATGGCAAAGTTAGAAACAAGTATTTGAGAGAAGAATAGTTAAATGTGTGATACATTCATGAGATAAAATATGCAGCCACTAAAAATTATATTTCTGAATAACTATAAAAATGCTTACAACATAGTTGAATTAGGATATAGAATTATGGAAAGTATAATTTCAACTAAGTTTAAAATGGATTAATTTACAGGAAAAAATACTGGAAGGAAAGTCATTGTAATGTTAATAGGGGCCATTTCTAGGTGATGGAATTCTTTTCATATTTTTGATCCTTGTCCTTTTTCGCACATTTTTCTCTAAAGGCGTTATTACCTCTATAAAGTAGAAAAAAGTTATTGAAGTACTTTATTGGGAATTGAGTGGGGATGAAGCTGATTGTCTTTGTTCCTAAATATTTGCATATTAATTGTTAAATATTCTAGCATTTTCGTATCTGTTTTTCTTTTAAATACTTGCATTTTGCTAATTCAAACAGGTTTACTCGAAACCAACAAAGGATTTTGGAGCAAAATAAGAACCAGACAGAAGATGCCAATGTAAGTGAATAGAAATGTTATAAAACAATTGAACTTTTAACGAATTGTAGGTAAGAAATAATGCTTACTTCAAATAGGTCTTTCATTCATTAATGATGGAGAGGTTTTGGCGGTGTAGAGTATTTGCCTTAATAACGATGTTATTAAGTTATTAATAAGAGGTCATAAGAAGATCCTCTAATTGAGCAGGAACCTATGTAGACAGTGAGATGTGATTAGTACTAGTGTTGTCCATTGAATGGAGAATTCTCCCTCAAAATGCATCCAAATAGAATCTTCCCTTCTCCACAGGCAAGTGTTTGGAGAGAAAGCTGTGAAAAATGACCTGACACATTTTTCCTAAGTTGTGTTTTTGTTTGCTTTGCTTTCAGATTACCAGTGAACCTTCTGCCCCGTCCTGTGATCTCCTTGACCTGAGTCCCAGCCCCCCGAAGCCGAGGGCCACTCTGAGAGAACTCAACTCCGTGAATGCTCAGCTCTCAGACCTAAGTAAATAAGCACGTGGGCCTTTTCAGACCAGCAGAAGAGCTTGATGTGAAACAGTTCTCCTTGGTTTCATGACTAAATGCAACCTGAGAAGGACTGAAGTCTGTCTGAATATCAGAGAACTATATCAGGGGATGTAATTGCTTCTTGGCAAACGGTTGGGTTATTTGCAGTACAGGAATGGATGTGTCTGGGGAAGAGGTCCTTGAAACTCATCCCACTGGTTAGAATCTCATGGGATTTACCTGGCCTGCTTTATCGAGGTTGTTCCTCTCCATGGCCAATACTTAAATCTACTCTGAACCCACGCACTATTATCTATGGGTTTCTCTGCTATGCTATAGCGTCAGGTAAGGGCATATTTGATGCAGATGGAGAAATTCAGGAATTATGAGGCCTGGTCCACATGGTGGGGAGATGTAAAAGGGAAAACACAGACTTTTGAGTCAAAGAATGCCAAGCTGAAATCCCGGTTCTGTCACATCTTAGCCACCAGACCATTGAGACTTTCCTACCTTAAACAGTGAGAACGGTAGTTGCTCTAATGAGTTGCTGTGAAGATAAATGAATAATGTTTATAAAATGCATTGTAGGCTTAGAGTTACCTATGTTACCTGTCTTATTTGTTATCTCCTACTATCCTTATTCCCAAAAAGTTTGGGTAAATTACAAAATTAAGGATGATGAAAAATGCTGAAACCCAGAAGTTTTTGCCAAACTAAAATCAGTTTGTTTTTCTCTTCTGTTAGCAGGTTTTTCCAGAGTCAAAATATTCAGTATCACTGAATTTGTGGTTTCCTTATAACTTCCCCTATTTCTAAAATGTTGGCTGCTTGCTTATTTAGACCAGTGGAACGTGTGGAGTCTGTTACATGGAAGAGTTATTCTTGAGTTTTTATCAGGCATTTTTAGAGGGGAGGAAATGATTATTCCCTTTGGGGCGTCTCACCTAGGATTGTAGGAAGTTAAGAGCTTGGGGAGGTGAAGGTGGAGCTCTGTACATACCATAGCTTTAAAACTTGTGTGCTTGGCAGAAGCGTACAGGTAAAATCTCTTCCATTCTGGATCAGCTTGGGAGTTTAGAAAACCCAATAAAATAACGTTTGTTACCTTTTCAATAACCTCTTTTTGTGGCAGGGGATTTCTCTCTTTCTAATGGTAAAAATGATACTTTTTAATTTCTGGTTGAGGAAATCCCATGATTTTGTGGTGACAGAAACCTCTCTCTTTAATTTGTTTTTTTGTTTGTTTTTTTACTGTGGAAAATCCCACAGAACTGACTGACAAAATGTTTTGAAGCCACACAGCAAATCTATTTTGTATTCTAGATTTCACTTCTCCAAGTCCTGCTGTAACGAACAACGTGAAACCTAGTCTTTGTCCACAGATGGATTTGCTAGCCTTGGAAAATACAGAAACATCCCTGTAAGTATGTCAGTAATGCTCCGGAACTGATACCATCTCATGGTGATTCCTCATATTTAAGAAAACATGACATAATAGAAAAAGTAGAGGCTTAGGAGTCAAACAGACCTGAGTCAGAATCTCAGTGCTACTTCCTACTATCTGTGTGACCTTGGATGAGCAACTTAACCAGTGGAAGCTTTCATTTTTCTTCTAAGAATATTTCTTAGGATTCTTATGAAGATTCAGTGAGATGTTATATGTCAAACTCCAGTATAGCTCTTGGTACATAATAAGCCTTCAATCAGTTGTCTTTGTTTCTGTTATTTTTTAGTGATAATAGAAGGTAGGGGGACTACAATGACAAAGGTAGGGGAAGAGAAATGAGGTTTAAAATTGTTAAGAGTAACAGCCACACCGATTACACAGCACTTGCTGTGTGCCAGGCACTTTGCTAAGCTGTTTTTGTTTATTTCATTTAATCTTTGCAAACGTTCTTGGGTCAGTTCTGTTGTTATTCCTATTTTAGAGGAGAAAAGGCTGAGACTTAGGGAATGGAACTTGCCCCAGTTCATTTAGCTATCAAGGAGCGGGTCTGATGAACTGAGAGTTCACCAGAAAAGAATACAAACGACCCTTAAACATATGCAATGATGCTCAACCTTACTTATAGTTACATATAAATATATATGTAATAAGTATAATATAAATTCAACTACAATGAGAGTATTTTTTAACCTCACAGACTGGCAAAAGTCCAAATGTTTGATAACGTGCTTTGTTGCCTGTGGAAAGACAGATGCTATCACAAAATTATACAGTTCTTATAAGGGGCAAGTGGCAATATCTATTAAAATTATAAATGTGTTTACCTTGGAACCTGCGATCTCATTTCTGGGAATTCTCACCTCTGCAAGATGAGTTGTTTACAAGATTATTCTTTACCACATTTGGGCAAGAGCTAATAATTGGAAACAATTCAAGTACCCATCAGTTGGGGACTGGTTAAATAAACATCTATGCAGTGTATTACTATATAGCTAGGGAAAAAAAAGTAGGCTCTTTATATGAGGAACAACCACTAATGTATTTATTATTAAGTGAAACAAAAAGGTGCAAAGTAGTGTGTGTATACTATATTGCATTTGTGTAAGAAAGTGAGAAATAAGAATATGTATTATTTGCCTCTATTTGCATGAAGAATGCAAGAAGGATGCAGAAGAAGCTAAAAAGCATGGTTCCCTAAGGTCAGGGAGGGGCAGGATAGGGTGGATAGAGCTAAAAATACACAGAAGTTGGATTTGCCTTATACCAAAGCCTATATTGTTTTTTTTCATTTAAATGTGTACATTTTAGCTAATAGGCAATGCATTTCCATGATTCAAATATCAAAACAATATAAAAAGTTGTACAGAGACTATTACTTTTCTTTGTTTTTTTTGGTTGGGTGGTGAGGAAGATTTGCCCTGAGCTAACATCTGTTGCCAATCTGCCTCTTTTTCTGCTTGAGGACGTTTAGCCCTGAGCTAACAGCTGTGCCAGTCTGTTTTGTATGCGGGTCACTGCACCAGCATGGCTGACGAGTGGTGTAGGTCCACACCTGGGATCCAAACCCGTGAACCCCGGGCCACCGAAGCAGAGCACGCACACAGAATTTAACCACTAGGCCACAGGGCAGCCCCCAACAATTACTTTTCTTTATTAAAAAAAGAGTAGGGGCAGAGGGGTAGAAAGGAGAATGAGAAAGCACAATCAAATTGGGGAGAAAAGCAGAAAAAAAAAAAAAAAAGCATAAGGGAAGAAGAGGAGTAAGGAAAGATTCATGTGCCAGGACACAATAGAGTCAATGGCTATCTCATGAACCACTAAGTTGGGTAAGAGCCTTAGGTTGGCTTCCTCTGGTGTGATGCAAGTAAGTGCTGAAATGTAGGCAGATCTCCAGTGAAGTTGCTTAGGAAGTAATGTAGTCTAAAGTAGCTGATGCTGTTTTCCTTTATCCTGCAAATCTTATTGGCTAATATGAGAAAGAAGAGGATATAGAGGAAATCCCATTATAAAAATTGTGTCTGTAAAACTCATAAAAAGATGAATCCTAGCTAGTAGCTGCTTATTTTAATCTGTACTCTTGTGGATGTCATTCTTTGGTAGGCATAAAAACCATTTGGGTGACTTAAAAGGTAAAGTTGCTGGGCCTCAGAAATTCTGATTCAGTAGCAGGAATCTTTGATTTTAAAAGGCATCCCAGTGGAATCATAAAGCAGTAGTTTGCCAGTCATACATTAGACATCCTATAATGGTCATCCACTCAAGATCCAGATATCAAAATAATTATAATAGTGCTTGGAATTCACTGGAATGAAAGATACTCTTTAATATTAATAATATTTTGTTTTCTATACTATCTTTCTAAGCCTTTTGTGTCTATTTTGTTCTAATTTTCAAAAAAGCTTAATTAGAGGGTCCCTGACTTAGGATGGTGGTTTGAATTACGATTTTTCAACTTTACGATGTGCAGAAGCTGTACACGTTTAGTAGAAACCACATTTTGAGTTTTGATCTTTTCCTGGGCTAGCAGTCTGCAATATGATACTCTCTTGTGATGCTGGGCAGTGGCAGCGAGCTGCAACTCCCAGTCAGCTATGCGATCTTGAGGGTAAACAACCGATATATTTACAACCATTCTGTACCCTTACCACCATTTTGTTTTTCACTTTCAGTACAGCATTCAATAAATTACATGAGATATTCAACACTTTATTATAAAACAGACTTCGTGTTAGATGATTTTGTCCAACTGTAGGCTAATGCAAGTGTTCTGAGCATGTTTAAGGAAGGCTAGATTAATCTATGATGTCTGGTAGGTTTTTGGCTTAAGTTATTTTCAACATATGATGAGTTTATCAGGCATAACCCCATTGTAAGTCAAGGAAGATCTGTACATGACTGAAACTGTGATTAGACCAATTTTTTACAGTGTCAGAAATTGAAGGACTAAAGCTGCCTAGGACATGTATCTACGTTAAATTATATGCTGAAGATTACGTATGAGAGGCAAAATCAGTCACAATAATGCCTTATGGTCTTGAGATTTTTCCACCCCTCTGTGTTTGCAGTTTAATTTGTTTACCATCACAGAACAAATGAGTGATGGAATTATTCATAAGAGAAAGGATCCTTGAAAAACAATGATAATGGTGGGATAAAGTCATAGGTCATATATATTTATAACCCACTTATTATCAGGCAGCACACTAAGAAGAATAAGAAATGTTTACTAATTACTTACCAGTGCTCCCAATAGACCTATGAGGTGGCCTCCCGTGTCATTCTCATTGTAAAAATAATAAACCAAGGCTGAGGAAGATTAACTTGCTAAAATTTGCCCAACTAATGCAGAAACAGGATTCAAATTCAAGTGGATCTGATTTCAGTACCTGCTCTCTTTTTTCTTTCTGTAATTTAATTTTATTTTTAAAATTTCCATATATTAAAATTGACCCTTTTTCCCGTTTGATGTACAGTTCTATGAATTCTAACATATCCTGGGCCACCAAAGCAGAGCGCGCGAACTTAACCACTCGACCACGGGGCCGGCCCCCATCTTTACTTTTAACTTAACTATCTTGATATATTTGAAGTGCGTTTCTTGTAGATGGCGTATAGTTGGGTCATGCAGTTTTATACATTCTCATAATTTCTGTCCTTAATTGCTATTTTAGGCCATTTACATTTAATTTAATTATAGGTTTGGATTTAGGGCTACCATTGTGTAATGTGTTTTCTGTTTGTTCCCTTTCTTTTTCTTCTGTTTCCTCTTTCCTGCAGTCTTTGGGATTATTGGAATGTTTTCAGTATTCCATTTTATCTCCTGTGATTTTGACTATAACTTTGTGTGTATAGTTTTTATATGGGGAGGGGGGCTGGTTGCTCTAGGGATTGAAGTATATGTATTTACCTTTTTAGTTTACTTAGAACCAACATTTTACCTCTTGAAGTGAAATGTAGAAAACTTAGACATACATCCTCCTTTATATTGTAGTTATGGCAGATATTACATCTGTATACATTGGGGAGAAAACCACCACCAATGTTATCATTTTTGCTTGCAACCCTCAAATATATTTTAAAGAAGTTGAGAGGAATAATCTATTATATTTACCCAATATTCGCTATTTCTGTTGCTCATATATTCTTCCGGTATAATTTCCCTTCTCTCCGAAGTATTTCCTTTAGCAATTCTCCTGGAACCAGTTTTTGGCAGTGAAAATCTGTTCGTTTTACTTCATGTGAGAATGTCTTTATTTCTTTTCTTTTTTTTTGAGGAAGATTAGCCCTGACCTAACTGCTGGCAGTCCTCCTCTTTTTGCCAAGGAGGACTGGCCCTGAGCTCACATCCGTTCCCATCTGCCTCTACTTTATATGTGGGACGCCTACCACAGCCATGTCCGCACCCTGGATCCAAACTGGCGAACCCAGGGCCACCGGAGCAGAATGTGCGCACTTAACCACTGCACCACCAGCCAGCCCCCTCTTTATTTCATTTTTGTTCCTGGAGGATATTTTCAGTGGATATAGAATTCTGGGTTGACAGTTCTTTTCAGCAGTTTCTAAATGTTGCTCCACTCTCCTCTGGCCCAAATGGTTTCTAATGAGAAAACTACATTCATTCAAATTGTTGTTCCCCTAGAGATAATGTGTTCTTTTCTCTGGCTGTGCCTTCAGGAAATTTTCTTTTCTAATTTTGAATGGTTTGATTATGATATGTCTGGGTATGGATTTCTTTTGGTTTATTCTGTTTGGGGTTTGCTGAGTTTATTAGTTTCCCGTGGCTACCATAAAAAAAAAAATTACCACAAACTAGGCAGTTTAAAACCACGGGAATTTATTTTCTCATATTTCTGGAGTCCAGGAGTCTGAGCTTCAGCAGGGCGACATTCCCTCTGGGGCTTTTCGGGGAGAAGCCATTTTTCCTCTTCCAGATGCTGGCGACTTTTTGTACTCCTTGGCTTCCTTTGCTTTGGCCACATCACTCCACTCTGTGCCTCCACCTTCACATTACCTTCTCCTTTGTGTGTCTCAAATCTCTTTCTGATTTTCTCATTTGAGGTCACTTGTCATTGGATTTAAGGCCCACTTGAATAATACAGGATATCATCATCTCAAGATCTTTAACTTAATTACATCTGCAAAGACCCTTTTTTTCCAATAAGGTAACATTCATAGGTTCCAAGAATTAGGACAAGGACATAACTTTTTGGGGAGCCATTCAACCTACTACACTGAACTTCTTGAATCTATGTGTTTATGTCTTTCACCAAATTTGTGAAGTTTTCAGCCTTTATATTTTCAAATATCTTTTCAGCCCTACACACTTTCTGCTGTCCTTTTGGAACTCGTTGTTGTTATTGAGGTCATAATAGTTTATAACATTGTGAAAGTTCAGTTGTATGTTGTTATTTGTCAGTCACCATATATATGTGCCCCTTTGCCTGGGGTTTTGGGTGTGAGAGAACAGAGAGGGGAGGGAAAAAAGAGGTGAGAGATTTCCACACGCTTTCTGAGCATTGGAATTTCCCTTTCCTGCTCCTCGAGTAAGAACAAGGGAGCATCTCTTGGAGCTCTGTCTGTCCTCACTGCCCTCTTTCGCATTTTAGGTTGCATTGCATTCAGGTTAGGGAATACCACAGGGGCGAAAAATGGTAAGTTCACCAGTGATTCAGCGATCTGGTCTTTTTTCCCAGTTAGCCTGTAACTATTTACATTTCAGTTCTCAAATATTTGCCCCATACATTCTGTCCAGGTTTTATTATTGCATTCAGTACGAGAGACAGGGTGAAGTGTGTTTACTCCATCTTACCCAGAACTGTCCCACTTCTTTCTTTCTTTCTTTTTTTGAGGTAGATTAGCCCTAAGCTAACATCTGCCACCAATCCTCCTCTTTTTGCTGAGGAAGACTGGCCCTGAGCTAACATCTGTGCCCATCTTCCTCTACTTTATATGTGGGATGCCTACCACAGCATGGCGTGCCAAGCGGTGCCATGTCCGCACCCAGGATCAGAACTGGGGAACCCCGGGCCATTGAAGTGGAATGTGTGAACTTAACTGCTGCACCACTGGGCCGGCCCCCCGCTATTTCTTTCTTAAGCTCCACTTTGCATTGCCTCTCATCCTTCAGGGATTGATAGCGTGGTGGCTGGTCTGAGGGAAAGATCGAAGGCTCTGTTTTTGCTTGTGTACCATGCACCCTCCAGGGTCTCAGGGCTACCACTGCCCAGGGACAGTGCTTTTTCTTTACTCTTTTTGGTATTTGGGCATCGTGACCTGGGGGGCACTGAAACCAGATGGCAATTGTTATAGAAATTTAATGCTTTTGTGCAGTCTAAAGGTACATTTTAAGTTTTGTTTTTAGACTAAGAAAGCCATCTTACTTTCTGCATTTGTGTTCTCACTGTAGGGTAATCATGCTGTGTTATCACACTATCCTAGGTTTGCTCAAAGGACCAGCCAAAACCTCTCCTCAAGTCATGCATATGAGAATGTGAGTAATGAACCCTTCCCTGACAGTGCTCCTAGTCGGCAGATTCTCCTGGCCAGAACGACCTCCTGCTTGTTAGTTCTCCTGTTCTGCTCAATATTTCTTTGTCTGTCTAATGTATCGATACTGGCTTTGTTAGGACTTTCCCTTGTCTTCTTTTAACCTTTCGACGTTGACAAGTTGAGTCTCACTTCTCTTAGAAAGATGGTTAAGGATCAAAATTCCTTTAGAGTTGTTTATATTTGCTGTCTCCAGTTTCTTTCTTCTCCTCCTCTTTGACAGACTCCAGACAGGCTCTCATCCCAACCACTTTACTGGCATAGCTCTTGTCAAAGTCACCAGTGACTGCCATGTTGCTAAATCTAGTCCTGCCATGCTCAGTCCTCATCTTACCTGATTTATCAGCAGCAAGTGACAAAGTCAGTCACTTCCTCCTTTTTGCACATGTGGCTTTCAGATACCACTCATTTTTCTTCTCTTGCCTCACTTCCATTTCTTCACCCATCTCCTTTGCTGGTCCCTCCTCCTCTCCTGGCTTTTCAATGTTGGACCTCAGGGTTCAGGCTTCAGACTTCTCTGTCCATATTCATTCCTCTGTGGTCTTTTGGTCTCATCTCTTGAAATACTATTCAAATTCTGACAACTTACAAGTTGGTGTCTCTAGCCTATACCCCTCCCTGGAAAGCAGAACTCACATGTCCACTTCCCACTTAACATCTCTTGATTTCTTTGCAGCCCCGGCTCCCAACCTGCTCTTCCTACGGTCTTCCCCACCTCCGTAAATGACCACTCCACTATTTCAATTGCTCAGATGAAAAACCTTAGAAAATAGTGCTTGAATTTTACCTTTTTACCTTCAAAATATATCTTATTATCCAGCCACTTCTCACCATCTCCACTTCTATATCCCAGTCCCAGCCACCATCAGATGGACATTGCAGGGGCCTCCTAGGAGTTGCCCTTCGTCAGCCTTCACCTCTCTCTTCGCCCCCCGCCCCCACCTCACAATCTGTTCTCAAAACAGAAACCAGTGCAATCGTTTTTAAAAAGTAAAGTCATATTATGTTACTCGTCTGCTCTAAACCCATCTACGATTTTCTTCCTCACTCCATTTTACATAGTAAAAGCATTAAATGCTGATCTTCTCCCTCCCCTTACTTCTCCAACCTCACCTCTTGCCTCCCTCCCTTGGCTCACTCGGCTCCAGCCACACTGGCCTCTCCTGCTTCAGAGCATCTGATCTTGTGTCCCCTCCGATAATCACCAGGCCCACCTCAGTCGGGGCTCTGCTCATTGTCCCCAGTGGTGAGCCTTCCCTGACCGCTACAAGCAGAGCAGTATCCCACCCCGCCTCCTCTGCCTCCCCTGCCTCCTCTGCCTCCCCTGCCTCCCTTCTCCGTTACCTTGCTTTTTTCTTAGAGCACTTGCCATCTGACATCCGTTTACATTTGTGGATTGTCTGCTCCATGAGGGCAGGGATTTGTCCTGTTTTATTTATTGCTTTATTTATAGCACCCGGTAGGTGCCCAGGACGTTTGTGAAATGAATGAGGAAAATTACAAGAAGAAAGAGATTTCTAATTAAGACCTTAATCTTTATCAGTCCTGATTTGATAGCATCACCTTCTGCCTTTCTTTAGTTAAGATTGGTTTTTGTCCTGTTTGAAGCTGAGGTTTTATATTCAATGTGGAACTACAGAATCTGGACTGAGCCACATATTCCTGCTGCTTTTTTTTAAAGCAACACTGTTTTAAAAAAACAATTTACCTTTTATGAGAAATGAAGTGCAATGGGGCTGAAATCAGACAGAAAAGCAATAAATTGTGTAAGCAGTTATTACCTAAAAAACTAAAGTAATAGTTAATAATTACTAATTCTTGTCCAGTTGAGGGTATATGCTTCTTGGAATAGTGCCACTTGGAAGCCTAGGAATCTAAAGAATAAGAAAAGCTTAATGTAGAATGTTTATTTGAACATGTGCTATACCTTCTTCAGTTTCCAGAACATTCAAATTCAGTGTTACTACAGCCGGTTAGTCTACAGACCATTCCAGCAACACCATCAAACCAGACACTGCCGTCCTTGCCCGGCAATCACCCAGGTACTTGAGACCTTATTATTTGCATCAAGTAAGGAAACTTGTGGGAATATATGAGTCTGCCAGACTTATTGGTAATTGAAAATAGATATGTAGAGGAGAAAAATTAGTTCATTTGCTTTTGTGTGGTGTTTTTTTTTGTTTTTGTTTTTGTTTTTGTTTTTGTTTTGGTGAGGAAGATTGGCCCTGAGCTAACATCTGTGCTAATCTTCCTCTACTTTGTATGTGGGATGCCACCACAGCATGGTTTGATGAACGGTGTGTAGGTCTGTGCCGGGGATCTGAAACCATGAACCCTGGGCCCCTGAAGCAGAGTGCACGAACTTAACCACTATGGCACCAGGCCAACCCCACAGAGGAGTTCATTTGCATTTTTAAGTGACATGAAGTAAATTCAGAGCAGTTATGACCATTATGACTGACATTAAGAGACTGTAAAAATGCTTGTGTTGCACTGAAGATTCTATGTTGAATACTACAGTAAATGAAGCTTTTGTTGACGTTTGGAAATTTTTCTTTGCAGATAGATTTGTTGCCCTTGCAAGCAGCATGGGAACACCAGTATATTTGTTTCTGGTTGTCAGTTTGTTAGGATCTTATGTTTGAAGTCTAAATCATAAAGAGAATTGTACATAGCACTTCTCGTCGAAAAGCACAATGTGTGTTTATTGGCTTTTTTTTTTTTTTTTTTTTGCCTGTAGCGATGACAAAGAATGATCTCCAGCTACCCCATTACTACGAGGTAATGGAGTTTGATCCCTTAGCTCCTGCTGTCACTGCAGAGTAAGTCATTTACAAAATGATTATTTTTTGTCTAGATTCCCTTTGGTAGCAGAGCTAACAGGGCTTGCTTATACGTTTAACTTTGTTTAGGTCTTGGCAGAAATTGATGGCCTTATTAAAAATGACTTACGAGGTTTTATGGAGGCTATTGCTCTTAATGGTCTTATTGTTCTCAGTCTTGTGACTAAAAAATAAAAATCCTGGGATTGCACATTAAGAAATAACCAGAACCATCATGTGCATCCGTGGATTCCTCAGAGATGCCTTGGCAGAAAGTGGGGTTCTCTCCAGCTTGAGAAGGGCACTATTCACTGATGCGTGACATAAGTGACACCACATTGATGGGATATTTTAGCTGTTCTTTTGACTACTAATCCCAAAAATACTTACATAAGAACTTATTTTTAGCCTTCACTACATATGACAAGAGTGTGCTCAAAATGGATTAATAAAGCATTAGTGTAAAAATTACTTTTTAACTTGAAATCCTTAAAACACCATTATTTTATGATTCTATATTGGTCAAGTGTATATAAATATTTATGGGATGGTAGGCTTATTAGAGCTTTAATACCCTTTGATTGACTGAAGGTTAGCCCCAAAATTGTTAAAAATGATTAAAGCAAGTTTATGGAAATCATTGTTCAGAAACTGGTAGCCTGCTGGCTGTATCTTGCCTGCAGCTGTGTTTTGTTTGACCTATGCGGAATTTAAAATATGCATTTAAAAAGTAATTGCCAACAGTTAAAAACTGAGATATTTCAAAAAATATCTGGACCTCTGGATTCTTTTAGATACCATGGCAATACCAGGCTGGCATTTTTACATGCTAGCAATAGGTTGGGGCTGAATATTAGCTGCCTCCTTAAGGTGAGGCATGCTCTGCAGTCCAGTGGCCTGCACCTGGTCCCCTGCGTCCATTCATTTGATCTGCCTGGCATGTGTAGACATTTGAGGTTTTGACCCTTGCTTTAAGCCCTCAATGTAGTGATCCATTTTGAAATAACTTATGAATAAATCTTGATAGACTTAGGAGTTCATTAAATATTTCTTAACTTAGAATTGTGAAATTTCCCTAAGTCATTCTGTTTGATAAAGTTCAGTCATGTGCTGTGTAACGATATTTCAGTCAACGATGGACTGCAAAAATGACAGTGGTCCCCTAACATTAGCACCACATAGCCTAGGTGTGTAGTAGGCTGTGCCATCTAGGTTTGTGTAAGTATACTCTATGATGTTCGCACAACGATGAAATTGCCTAGCAATGCATTTTCAGAATGTATCCTCGTTGTTAAGCAGCACGTGACTGTATTGCTGAGTATATTAATGGTTTAAGGAATTAGAAATTGGTTAAACTAGGTTTGCTGTCTGGAAACTGAATTTTTTTAATCAGTTTATGCATCCAAATAGGAAGCAGAAAAGTTTTTTTTTTATTATATTCCAGTTAATTAGGAGGTTGTTGTAAGTGGATATGGCAGTGCAACAGATATTAAGATGAGAGAGGTACTAAGAAGCTGGAGAGGTGAAACTTTGGAATTCTCTACCATTGTGGTTATCACTTTCTAGGGGATAGGGTGTCTCAATTCCTTTGAAAGTTGCATGAAATCCAGGGAACTTCTCTCTAAAGAAAACAAAATCTTGCAGAAAAGTTCTGAGATTTTACATCACTGGTTGTCCACGAACCACAGGTTAAGAATTTCTGCTCTAGTGCGACACGGAGTACAATACTTATGAAGATATATACGTACACACAATTCATTCATTTGACGAATGCATTGAACATTGACTATGTGCCAGGGACAATGACTGGTACCTAATCTATCATGTTGAACGAGAGAGATTCTCTCTGTCCTCATAAAGGTTAAATCTAGTGTGGAGGCAGAAATTAAATCAGCAGCCAAACACGTATTTACTCGTATTTGTGGTAATGGTATGGAAGGTTATGGTGACTTGACAGTGTATCCCAGGAAGATCTAGGTTAAATGAGGGTTAGAGGAAGTGACATTCAAGATGAGACCTGTAACTGTTAGTCAACTGCCAAGTTTAGGAATCAGTTTGTAGGCCCAGGGAACAATGTGTACAAAGACCCTGAGGAGAGTTTTGGCACATTCAAGGAAATGGAAAAGCCACGAGCAAAGAGAGCAACAGGGAACCTATTACCAGATGTGGAAACTGCAATTTGGAAACAGAAAGAAGAAGGTGCACAGCTGTGATGAACACCACTGAGAGGACAAGTAAGATGAGGACTGGAAACTAGTAACAGATTTTTTGTTGTTAGTGCTATTGAGTTGATTCTGACTCCCAGTGACCCTGTGTGCAAGAGAGCGGAACCCTGCTGGGTCTTTTTATGCCATCCTCTCACCTTCCAGAGCTGTATCAGGCAATGCTCCCCTGCTATTCACAGGGTTTTCATGGCCAATTTTTCAGAAGTAGGTGGTCATGTCCTTCTTCCTAGTCTGTCTAGTCTGGAAGCTCCACCAAAACCTGTCCACCCTGGGTGACCCTGCTGGTATTTAAATACCGGTGGCACAGCTTTCAGCATCACAGCAACACACAGCCTCCACAGTATGACAACCAACAGAGAGGTAGTATGGTTCCCCGACCAGGAAATAAACCTGGGCTGTGGCAGTGAGAGCACCTAATTTCAACGACTAGACCACCAGGGTCTAGGTTATTTAATGCATTAAATAACCGGAAATCATTGATTTTAGTACAAGTCATTTTGGTAGATTGATGGGGACAGAAGCCAAATTTCAGTGTGTGAAAAGTAAGAGATGAAGTAGAGACAATAAGTGCAGATGACACTAGAAACTTAACCATGAAGGGATGATGGAAAGTGGCCTGGCAGCTCGAGGATTACTGAGGTGATTACTCTAAGTAGACATGGGATTGAGGACGGTATTGTAAAGTGGGAGATGCTGGAGCCTCTGTAAATGGTGAAAGGGAGGATCCAGTAGAGAGGGAGAGGTCGAAGATTCAGTTTGAGAAGGGGGATACCTAATGAGTGAAGTGTTTGAGAAGCCAGCGGTTGACAGGATCACAGAAGTAGATGATGGTGCACATGAAAATAGACTTGAAGATTCGGTGATGGGAAGATGAGGAAGTCTCCATATCAAGGCATTTAATTAAGAAGAGAGGTTTCTGCCTGAGAGTGAGAGGAGGGGGCTCAGAAATTTGAGGAGAGTAAAGGAGCCTGAAATAGTTTTGTGGAAAATGAGACAAAACTTATTTGAGAAATATATTAAAACTTTTGGACCATGAAGTTGATTATGGCTTCATAGTTTCACAGTGCTGTGGTTTTTATGCAAGTTTTCCTCAGCCATGTTTTAGTATGTAGTGTATATGAACATTGTTTGTTTGTAGGTAGAGAGATTTTCTAGCTAAAGACATATGTAAGACACACATAAAGAACTGAATGATGTCATAGAAAAATTACTACATGCGAAGTACAAAGATAACAGTTAAGCTAAAGGTGGCTCAGGAGTTTGGACTGTAATAACATAGGTTAAATAAGCTGGCATACTAATATTTTTTAAAAGTGTTTTGAGGCCAGGAAAAGCAGAACAATTTTTGCTTTTTTTTAAAGCAGAAAGCAAACTGTCCAAATTTGAGCCATATTTTCCATTAAATCACAAGTAAAATGAATTGGTTATATAACAATACATATTTATAAGATGCAAGGGACTTGGAGCATTAGGATCTGAGAAAGCTATCATGTAAGCTTTAGGGCAGAGATTTTTGTTTTTATTCACTGACAGAGCCTGAACACCTAAAATGGCACCAGATTTTTAGCTAAGGTGTTGGCAGTTAAAAACAAAAATAGTACTTTAAAACAGATATAAATCTTTTTGCCATGATGACTTGTTTGTTTCAGAGCTATTTATGAAGAAATTGATGGTCATCACCAAAAAGGAGCTGAAAGTCATAGTGATTGTTGAGGTAAAGACTTCAATTTATACCACTTACATTGCACATTCTACATGATTTCAGTGCAATTATCACTTTGAGTATTTAGTATATACATTTTATAAGGGCCATCCAATCCTCTGACACTTTGAGTGAAATAGTATATAAGTCCCACTGAATCACTCAAATTGTAATGAACTATTGTTCACTAATGCAATACATTGTTTGTGACTTTGTTAGCTTAAAATAACCTTAGAATGTAGAAGTTGGTTTATGGTATAGAAATATGAATGCTAACAAAATAGATGATCAATAAAAACTTCTTAGCAATGGATTCAGACATTTGTGCTCCTAATACCTATTAACTGGGACTAGTAGAACCCATTCATGGTTAGTCCACATAGGTCTGGATTCTATTTGCTGTAATAGTCATCTCATTTATTTATGAATGAATGCATGACCACCAGTAACCTATTAACCGTATTTATTCCCCTTAGACCCTTCCCCATGGAAGTAGTACATTCCCACCTTTCCTCTACCAAACTGTGGCTCTCTAGTTACCAAGGAATAGGGGAAGAGAGGGAAAGGATGGATGGACATGGTTGACTATCTTCTTTTTATTCTAGGTGCAAGTGCATGACCAGCTCACCTGCTAGACCCTGTCCACTTTTGAGACCCAGAAGACAAGACCTACCAACACATCAAAACCATGGTGGAACATTTCTCCCCTGCAATAATGAAGTTTAAACAGAAGAGTAACAGCCCCAGAGTAAGATTTATGGTTCCTGACGGCAGCTCAAGCTTTATCTCAAAAGAACTTGGTTGTAACATGAATTCACTTAAAACTTTACAGAAGAAAAGTTCATTGTACTGAGGCCAACCAGGTTACTTGTAGCATCTTATGTTTCACAGACCTTCCTACATTTAGAAATCACCACACAGCCATGATAAGAGGAGATGAAGATTATTTCATTACAAAATAACTCTGAATAGATGTTAAGCATGAAATGTGAGAAACTATTATTCAGGAAGAATACTGAGTGCCTTCATTTAACTAAAGTTGAATGTAAAAGTCAATTTGCACTTCTTTATAAATACTACTCTTGTTTAGGAGTATGAACTCTAAAAGCCGTGATTGTAGTTTAATTATATTTCAGGTACTCAGATGAGGTCACCGGACTACATCGGACTGCCTTTAAATAGGACTCTTTATAATACTAAATTTTTTTTTTCTTTTTACTGCAATTTAATATTTCTATTTGGAACAAAAACTACTGGAAGACATAATAAATTGTGCATTCGTTTATGTCATAAATTACAATGACAAATAAATTACTATTAAAACAACTTAATACATCTTTTTTATAGCATTTGTTCAGAGAATCTTCACAATCCCACACTTACACTTTAACATTCAGGGACTTGGAACTGTCGTAAAAAATGATAGAAGCCTAGTAGATATACTTATGCATTTTATTTCAATTTCATGATACTGAAATTTCAAAATAATTATAAAGTACTCTGAATGTAAAATAGTCCTAGATCTGAAAGGAAAACTACAGTCAAATTTGAAATCAGAATGTAATCTTTGGGCAAGCTGGTATAGGGTGTAGTGATTCCTCTTGTTTTGAGCTTTTAAAATAGTGACTGTTCACAAAGAAAGTAGTAACCAACTATATTTGAGAAACAATGAAAATGGTCAGAAGTTCTGACCTACAGCCTAAAACAAATAACCCTGGCATTAAAAAAAAAATTCATTATTACAAGTATGAAGTGCTAATAATTTGGAAGGGGACTGGGGAATTAAGATGAACCATCAAGTCCAAGCTTACATATTTAAGAAACAAAGCAGTTTCTTTTAATACTATTTAACAAACTAAGTATGGTTTTGAACAGTCATACATTCTAAATTGGCGTGTGGATTCCTTATGATAAAAAGGTAATCCCGTTCTCTCAATTTTAAGTAGGGTAAATTAGTTGGGAAGAAGAAAAGAACCATCAGTACATAATATTTAAAATAGAAGCATATTTCTCTTCTGAGAAGACTAAATACATGATTTTTCAAAAATCACAAATTTGAAGCGGGACTCAGTTGCTGACTTCAATTATAGCCTGGAACCGGCAACTTGTATCCCTCCTTTGCTTCAAAAAAAGTATAAGAAAGAGTGATGAGATCAACATTCACCATTCTTGGATCTTCAGCAAATTCAGGATCAATGTAGAAAAACACTGGCATATCTACTTCCTCTTGTGGATTAAGCCTTTGTTCTTCAAAACAGAAGCACTAGAAGTTATAGAAAGGTATTTATTAATATTTCTATTATCTATAACAAACTAATATGGCTTTAATAAGCCTATTGTGAAATATAATACTTAAGTTCTGTGATAGAATAATAGCATCTTTTCATCTCAGATTGAGTTTTGCTTTAAGGACTGAGAATCAACAAATTAATTCTTCTAAACTTAAAAGAAGATATCCATATGATTTGGTTCTCAACCTCTACATAGCTGTTTAGAAGCAATAAAAAAAAAAAAACAATTTGAAGTTTACAAGAAATAAATGTTCAGAAATCAGTACCTACTAAAACACTGCAGTACCCTTAGTACTAAACAGTTTTATGTACTTTTATAATATTCTATGAAGTCTGCATTTAGTTGTACCTGTATTTTATTGAAATACTGTCCAGCTTCAAACGGGACAACATTGTACGTGGAAATTCCGATTACTGGCTTGTCAGTAGGATTCTTAGCTTTATAAAACGCCAGTGCAGTCTCTCCTGGCACTACCTGTTTTAAGGAAAATATACATCATCAGTACTTTAAATCTCACACAGCTCCTTCTTTCCCTACTGTATCAGTCATATTATTTTTCCTATCCATCAGACCATAATACCTAATCTAATGTTAAGGCTCAGCAAAATAGTGAATACTACCCATGAGCATCTGATTTTCAAATTTTACTTGCATATATCAATGAAGAAGCAATGCTCTATTATACATATTTTGTTACGGATTCTCCTCTTGTACATCTGAAGTCTTCAAGCAACAACCTGCGAATTAAGTTATTTAACATGTGTCCAAGGACAAGCCTAGCCTATCACAGCCCATGCCTAACTTCTTAACACTTATCCCTGAATATCATTATATGATTGACTAAAGATTCTTTTTAAAAGGTTACCAACATTGAACCTAGCTTATAACCAGAGTAAATTGAACTTATAACCAGAGAAAAGCTTTGACTGAATAGAATCTTTATTTAACAAAATAGCACCAATACTTTTTTAATAAGAGAATAACAGATAAAATAAATTGCAAGGCTTAAAAAACATCAATTTCCAAAGGATGCACTATTTGTACCAATTCAGCCACTAATACTTTGTATACTACGTTTGGAACTAATGTTCAAAATCATAACCTAGAAAACCCTCGCTCAATCAAGAGATTTAGTCATGTTTACTAATCTGGGGAAGCACTAATATTTATAATGGTTTTACAGTAAGCTTTATGATTCAGCTTTTCGGGCTATTCCTCAGTTCATGAGATAATTTCAGTTAAATCTTCTAGGATTCCAGTTAGTCAAGATTTTAGGAAACCTTTAAGGTGTAGTCTTTCTGAAGTAGAACATGACTACTTAGTATGATTACTTCAAATTTTATTTTTTAAGGGATCGGGATAGTTTTGGTGTCAATCAGTAAACTACCCTTCATTGTAACCAGTGATTTTCAGCACTTTTCCTGTATCATCTATGCCTGAGGGAAAGACAACTATATAGTATGACAGCTGCTCCTACTCTCAAGATTACTGACCAGAGAACTTCTTAGTGAATTCTTCATACGATTCTAATAAAAACATGACATTTTCCATTGTTCCAAACTGACTTTTACTATTGTACCATGAAACTTAAAAGTTAAAGTATATTCTTTTACATTAGGTGTAGGGCACTGTCAAAAAGTAGTCTGTGGGAATAAAAGAATTACAGTAATGGAGTCAGTATTTTGAAATTAATTGTAGACAAGTGTTTTCTAAATCATAAAACAGTTTAAGTGATGAAAGAAAGGAATTTTTACCTTGAAGAAAGGAATCTTTTAATAACTGCTTTAATCACTTACATATATTTCTGTCTGCTGAGGTCTAAAGTTCCACTGGAGGCTTGCGTGCACATCTGCATTAAACGTGACTTTGATGATGCGATCCTTAACAGGCACCATGTTTTCAATCTGGTCTGATGCATGCCCTGCTACTGCTGATCCTCCAAGTCCAGTAGTCTAGAAAAAGATAT
Organism: Equus quagga; assembly: GCF_021613505.1. NCBI lineage: Eukaryota > Metazoa > Chordata > Mammalia > Perissodactyla > Equidae > Equus > Equus quagga. The sequence goes on along the minus strand of NC_060277.1, from coordinate 86,980,325 downwards.
TAAAGTATAATACGCTAAATAATACTTTTAGGTGCTGATGATCTATTGAATGGATAAAAACGAAATTTTAAAAACAACTTAACTCTAATAATCCAGTAGGAGTCAAGTTTATATACTATCACTGACCATTTCCCATGAGTATATCAATGGTTTGACCACTTTGGGGGTGTCAAGCGGCTATACTTGTTCAAGTCATATTTTTTCAGTAATTGGTTATCTGGCTTAGTCAAAAATGAGTCATTTGGAAGAGTGTGGACTCTCCATTGATAATACAGCTCAGAATTTCTACCTTAACTTTTTATTAAACATACTTCCCTTTACTGCTATTATTTCATATCAACTATTATTAACAGAAACAAAATTTACCCAGGACCCTGTCATTTCAATACAACTATTTAAATAATTCCATTTTCCACATTCTTGTATCATCTTTTTCCATATAACGTTTACAGCACAGATTACTTTGTAGCTTCACTTCTGTAGTCTGCTTTTCTCAAGCATCATAAGTATTTTCCCATGTTGGTAAACGTTTTTGTAATTTTTTCTGTATTTTTTGTATAGTACAGCTTTTATAGCTATCACCAATTAATCAGAGAACCTGATCCCTTTGGCCACTGAACCAACTAATCATGAGGCATCAGGATAATCTATGTCTGACACTTCTTGCCTATCTCCATTGCCATTAGTTATTTCCTTATCAGAGATGCTTAAAAAAAATCCTTACTTCCAGGGTCATCATTCTTCTGATGCTTGAGGTTGCCAGAATTCTGGTCTTCGGATAATTAATCTGTTACTATACTAGGAAAAAAATACCAAATTTGAGGCCAGGGGAAGATTCCCAGCAAAATATAGTTATTAATATCTTCTGCTTGTTACACAAGTCAACTAGCTTCACTCAACTGCCATGCAACATTATCGAACTACATCATAACCCTAAGAAATGCATCAGAGGGCAAGCCTTTATTTATCCTTGTCTAATAAGTATATTCTTCTGCCCAAGAGCACAATTATGCCTAAGTTTTAAGATAAAACTCCTTTTCCTGAAGAATTTTACTCACGAGAATAAAGATTCCTTAGTGTATTCTTTCTGACAGTCTTTGAATAGAGATTCTTCAAATTTGTAAGTGAGATGATTAATTAAACAATAGAAAAGGGCACTGAAAAGAAAATATGTCCTGGGCTCTAGTCTAGTTCTGCCACTCACTACAAGAACTACATAAATCTTACTTACCTTCCGTGGGCTACAGTTCCCATACTCATAAAACGAGACCATTGTATAAAATCCTTTATATAATCCCTTATATTCGGCTCCAAAGTTCTGTGATTCCAAAAGTGAAAGAGCAGCTTTTTTGGAAATGTCCCTATTTAACATCCAACTGTAATTTAGGTTTAGGTTGCAAGAAACAATTATTTTTACTTTCCTGCCCTGTGCTTGCACATACATGCACAAAATATGGTCATTCACTTAAGTTTGGGTCCAAGTTTCTCAAGCTTGGTACTAACGACATTTGGGGTTGGATAATTGTTGTTTTGCGGTGAGGTGTCTGTCCTGTGCAGCGTTGGATGTTTAGCAGCATCCCTAGCCTCTACCCACTAGACACCCATAGCAGCCTCCTCCCTCACCTCCCAGAAGTTGTGACAACCAAGACAACCAAGAACGTCTTCAGACATTGCTAAATATTCCCTGAAGAATAAAATCCACCACCACCCTCCCTCCCCGGGGTTTGTGGAGATCTATACTTGCTGTTTTGGATTCAGTTCTCATGATTTAACCAACTGGTAGTTTTGAGATTCATGCTTGGTCTAGGCTGGCCTCTGATGAAAACTAATGCACATTCCCCACTCATCCTCCAGAAATCAAGCTACTGTGCTTTTCCACATAAACGCTCATACTAGGAAACTGAAAAGTCCTTTTGACTTACGCTGTTCCAGTCTTTATGGAAAATAAAGGCAAGTTAATCTCCTTAAGGACTGGGGAAGTAACCCAGGCATTAACAATAGTGGCAGGAAAGAGTAAGTACCCAGTGATTCTCAAACTCTGCTGCACACTGAAATCACCTGAGGAATCTTTAAACTATTACTAACGCCTGACTCCCACTCCAAGACATTCTGATTTAATTGGTTAGGGATGTGGGCTGGGTGTCAGGATTTTTAAAAGCTCTCCAGTTGCTTCCCACGTACAACAAGGTTTGGGAACCACTCTCAGACATACTGAATGAACCCAATGTGTAGCTCTCGCTTGTGGCATGTTTATTTAAGAAGCTCTACTGGTGACCCTAATGCCCAGCCAAAGCATCAAACTGCCACTTAAGAACTAAGGAGAACACATGTGAAATAGGCGAAGTTGGCCCTTGCTAGTGGTTGAAAAACATCAGTCTGCATCACACTCAGCTAGAGGACTTACTAAAATACAGACTGCAGGGCCCTGCCCCCAGGGTTTCTGATGCAGTAGTTCTGGAGTTGGGCCCAGAAATGCGCACTGAAGTTCCCAGGTGATGCTGAGGTTGCTGGTCCGGGGACCACACTTTGAGAACGACTACACTAGTTTCGGATCTAAAAGGGAGCCCAGGGTAAGCACATTACAAGAATCTATTAGCAGCGGGGGCAGGCCTCAGAGGCCTAATTCGTGCCTCTTTGAATGGATAAAAGGCTTCTCCCAGTTTAAGCACAAGTACCACGCAGACTCCCATTTGCAGGGTTAGCCTTCGCACAGAAACCCTGCGTGGTTCACAGAATGAATGCATCAACATCAAGTACATTGTAAAGGCGGGCACGTGTGCAAGCAGCAGGAGGGTGAGGCGGATTGCTGGATAAGGGGGCACAGGCTGCGGACCTCGGTGGTGAGGCGCGCGTGGCACAGAGATCAGGGAATTTCACCCCGCAGTGCGGCTGGCGCGTGCACGATCACCAGAGGGGCCTGGGTTCTACTTGAAGCTTTGTCACTAACTTCCTTGGTGACCTTGGGCAAGTCACTTTGCTGAGCCTGCCTCCTCTGCTACGTGATCTCGGACACTCCTTCCAACACGACCCCGCCCCGCGGGCAGCGCCGGCCCTACCTGGCAATAGAGCCGATAGAGGGGCACGGCGGCGTAGGACGCGCCCAGCATGCCGACGGCGGCCGCGGCCACGTACGTGAGGACGGTCTTGTTCCGCCGCCGCCAGTCCTCCTCCTGCGCGCGCGTGTACGGGTTCGTGCTCTTCGGCCGCCGCGGCGGCTGCACGGTCAGTTCTCCAGCCAGACTCGGGGGCTTCCATGTCCCAAGCCGCCTCAGCCCCGTCTCAGCACCTCCTGTCCCACTCCTGCCCGGCCTGAGACACGGCTCTACCCTCTCCGCTACCCGAGTCGGGGACCCAGGGTGGCTCCAGCGCCAGCCACAGAAAACGACGGGCCTCAAGCCCGGACGCCAAAGCCCTCCCATACCGGCCGGCAAGAACGCCCGCCCGTCAGAACGAGAGGTCCGATCTCGCGAGGCCTCCTGCATCTCGCGATATCTGAGTTGAGCCTGCCGCTGCCTTGGCTACCTGGCTCCTCAGGTGGCCGCGTTTGTAGTCGGGCTACGGAGGCCGGGTTGTCAGATTACGGGTAAGTTCGCGTTTTCCTTTATGACCGTTCCTCCCGCTTTGCTTTCTTCCAGTACTCTCTAACTTAGGAAAACACCTTACGCTTCTCCGCGTGCAAGCCCATCATCTCTTGGGTTTGTGTCCCTGATCTTCCTAAACTCCACCAGCCTTTGTGTCGACCTAGCGGTCCCCAGCGGCCGCTGTCCCGCGGTCCTGTGACCCGGGGTCCCCTGGCCGCCGGCCTGCTCCTCACTGCCCGGGACCCGGGCTCGAGGATCACCTCTCCCAGGCAGCCTTCCTGTGTTAACCACAGCGCCTTGGACCACTCACACATCTACAGTTTCCCAGCCCCTGGGAATCGGCTTCCACTGCTCTGATGCCCCTTAACTACTCGCCCAGTGAAGATAACCGCTTCTTTAGCGGCAGAGGCGTTGTCAAACTGAAGTTTGTTTAGGGGAGAGTGACCAGAATATGAGGATCATTTAAGGAAGGATTGAAGGAAATAGGGATGTTCATCTTGGAAAAGAAACACGTGAGGGATGTAATAGCTTTCTTCAGTTGGGACCTGAGGGGGACAGACGGTCGAGCCGATTTTGCTGTATGGAAGGAAGCATTTCTCTAGGAACTATAAAGTAGTGGTTACGAGCTCAGATTCTGAGGTTAGGTTCATACCTGGGTCCGCGCTTTGGCCTTGTGTCCTTAGGTCAGTTATTTGAACTCTCTAAGACTTGGTGGCCTTCTTTGTGAAATGGGAATCCCAAGAGTCAATGAGAATATGCGTGTAAAGCGACGTTCAGTGCCTGAGGCATAGTAAAAATTTAGTAGATGTTAGGCTTTATTTCTAATGACCAGAGCAGGTGTAATTATCCCCATTTTATGAATGAGGAAAGGGAAGGCCTGAGGAGTTAAATGACTGTCATTTAACATTTACTTTATATATTGCCCTTTTACTTCGTGCCAGACCCTGTTCAGCCTACTGGGACTGCAGCACACAGAGGGTGAAACAGGATCGCTTCTGTCATGCAGTGCGCTCTCCCCTGATGGACTCAGGAGATAGTCAAGGAACAGATACATGAATAAGGGAATTTCAGATGATCATCAGTACAGTAAAGACAAAGGAATAGGATATGTGATTGAAAATGAGGAGGAGGGGGAGTAAAGTCAGGTCTTTCTGAAGATGTGACATTTGAGCCTAGTCCGGAATGATGATAAGGAGCTACCTACACAATGACAATCCCAAGCCATGCAAAGGCTCAGAGGCAAGAAAGAGCTAGATACCACTGAAGAACAGAAAGACCAGTGTGTTCCTAGCACAGTGAGCAGGGAGCAAGGTGGTAGGAAATGGGGTCAGAGCCGGTATACAGGGGCCAGATGACACAGAACCTTTTAGGCCATCTCCAAGGGTTTGGGTTTTATTCTAAAAGTAATACAAAGCTCTTGGAGAGATTGAAGCATACAGGTGATATGATCTGTTTCACATTTTTAAAAAGATACTGGTTATGTTGTGCAGGTGGATTAAAGGGAGGAAGGAAAAAAATGGAAGTAGAGTAGTTAGGAGGCGATTGCTATAGTCCAGGTGAGTGATGATGGTCGCTTTGAGTGAGCAGTTGATTAATTTATGGTCGCAGGGCCAGAAAATTGCAAAGCCAATAAAGTCCAAGTATCTTCTGATTTTTTTCCTACTCTGGCACAAAAATTTCAAGATTCTATGATTCTTCAATTCGTATTGTTTTATGGGAATGTTTGGAAATCTTTTTCATCTGTATCTACCTTAGTTCTTATACCAAATTGTCAGCTCTTTCAGGACAAGACCTGTCTGTCTTATTTTAATTTTCTTACAGCGTAGACTCAAACTCCATACAAACGTTAATGTCCCTGAAACCAACAATATAGTCCCTTCGACCATCGTTTTCCTCTAGGCAGCCCTCCAGTGTAGCAACAGATAGCAGTATAAATATGTCAGAAATAGTGCCTTTGTCTTGGACTCTATCATTTTATTTTGTTTTCTAATTGCAAATGGAACTATTCCTTTCCAAGGTCCAGTAATCTTGACAGCAATAAAGTGGTGTTGCCTGCAATTCCTTTGAGTTTGAGTGTGCTTGTATGTTGCGTAAATCATTATGTTAACTAATGGTAAATAATGGGTTCTTCCATGAATGGAATGTGAGCACTTCAGGGCTAGTACAGCCCTGTTTTGTACAGAGAGATGTTGATTACAAACTTAAAATATCAGGGGCTGGACTGCCGTTTCAGACTTGGCACCTTTAATTTGTAATATTCTTTAGCGGTAAATATTTCAACCCTGTGGACCCTTTCTAGTTAGCTCTGATCATGTCCAATTTTTACACTGTAGGTAAAATAGGTTGTTATTTTTGATACAAATCATTTTGGGAGGTGGGAAGTGAGCGAAATGGGTGGAGCTGCAAAAAGGAAGATAAAAATGGAAAAAGAAACAAGATTTTGATAGTCACCCAATGTTTTCTTATCTGATTATTTGTTTACAGGCTTTCTGAAAGCTTAAGGATTATAAAGATGTATTTTTAAAATTTGGTTTGTAATTACATTTTAAAATATTTTTAGTTCATAATATAAATTAAGGAAATTGCAACTTAAATCTTAATACGTTCGTCACTGAGCTGTGTTTCTTGACTGGCATTTGGCAATATGAAGTACCCGACAATTATTCCAACAGTACTAAGAACTGTTTATTTGGTAGCTATTTATTACATACTTTCCTTGTACCTAAAAGAGGAAGTGTAATGAATTTGAATAAATAGTAAGAACAAATGAATTGTTGTTTGCTTGAGAATTGGTTGGATAATTACTGTTTTCTGATTAGTGCACAATAATGGCATGAACTTGCCTCAGTAGGTCTTGATATCTTAGTTTCTTCTTTCTTGCTAGCTTCCTTTAAGCCGTATGTTTGAGGGGCTACTCCATTTAAAATATCTTGAATAAGTTTATATGATTGACAGATAAAGTGAAATGAAAACAGAAATCAGTCATCAGTAGAAGGCATTTATTTTTTCACCTCACATTTATCCAGATCAGGGCCAGCTTCATGGGTGTGTGAACTGTGCAGTCGCACAAGGCCCTGCTCTTAAAGAGCCTCTCACTTAGATGGGTCTCCTGTACTGTACTTGGTTTAATGCTCTGCTGTCAATGTCTTGAAATTCTGAATAATTTTTTTTAACGTGGGGCAGAAAACCAGGGAAAATTCAAAAGCAGGGCACCCAACCACAGGATTTAAAAGGTAAGAGACAAGCCAACTGGCAAATTCAGGTCTCCTGAGAATAGTCGGATTATATGAAATAAAATCAGACAAAAAATCCAAACTCTTGGGGCCAACTTGCTGGTATGGTGGTTGAGTTCGCTTGCTCAGTTTGGGCAGCCTGGGGTTTGACAGTTTGGATCCTGGGCACGGACTTACACACCGCTTATCAAGCCATGCTGTGGCGGGCATCCCACATATAAAATAGAGGAGGATGGGCACAGATGTTAGCTCAGGGCCAATCTTCCTCAGCAAAAAGAGGAGGATTGGCAGGGGATGTTAGCTCAGGGCTAATCTTCCTCAAAAAAAAAAAAAATCCAAACTCTTTAACCATGGTCATCTAGACCCTGCCTACTTCTCTAACCTCATCTCCTGCCTCTCTGCCCGTTCACCATGCTCCAGCCACATTTCTTTCTGTTCTGTAAACACCCCAGATTTGTTCTCCCTTGAAAGCTTTTCTCTGCCTGGCATACCTTGTCCTTCAGTTTTTCTCCTGGCTGACCTATGATTTGGATCTTAGCTGGAACACCAATACCCAATCTAACTTAGCCGTCTGTCCAGTCACATTTGATCCTATCACCTTTGCGTGTCTGAAATCTGGTTCATTTTAGTTTTTCCTTTTTTATTGGTTTTCTCCCAACACTCGAATGTAAATGCCATAAGATCAAGGACCTTGGCTTGTTCACCGTAATCAGAGCACCCAGCATGGTGCCTGCACCTGATTGGACTGGGTGAATGTTTGGTGGATGAGGGCATGAATGAAAGCGAGCAGGAGGCAGGTAGTCTGGAAGCTTCTGAGAGCAGTGAGCTGTTGCTCTTTGGCGATTTCAGGTTTCAAGAAGCCTAGGACTCCTTCTTTGAAGCTGTTCTCTGGTGTTCCCCACAGGGCTGGGCTGTGTTTTACAGGCAGATATTATGCATCCACCCCCAAGCCAAATGAGCAGCATTCCTGAACTGCTTAGATTCTTGAAAGAAAAAAATTCACTAGCAGTGGGAATATTGCCCTTGGGTGCGCCATAAAGGAGATAGGAAAATACCCCTTTGACTGATCTTTTCTATCTTGATTTCCTGAAACTATCCTGTCATTTTAAAAAGATCAGTTAAGTAAAGGCTAGCCCAGGGAAGGGAGTCATTCTTGATTATGTAACCTTACGGCTTATATAAATAGCTAATGCTGTCTCGAAGAATCTCTGTGTGTTAAGGTGTACAACTTGTTGCCACAGTTTCTGAACGCTTATTTTTTTGTCTCTTCAAGTATAACACTGAATCTATGGGACTGACTTTCAACAAGAAATATTTCCAGTTATATTATTAGCTTCAGTGAATCTGTAAATAGTAGGCATTTCCAACTCGTCAGTCACGGAATCCAGACAAATTATTTATTGGGTAGCCCGCACCATCATGCCCTCTTCCTCTCTTGAAATGACGTTACTGTAAAATTTCAGTACACAAGTGCCTTTTTTTCCTCGTCTCCAATTCCTTCCAAATGACCTACCTGCAATATATCCTATCCCATTCGTGGACCTGACTGACCTTAGAGGGGTGCGCACATTTTAAAAAGGAAATCTCCCTTAAAAAACAGTGGGGAGGGCCTGGCCCGGTGGCGCAGCGGTTAAGTTTGCACATTCCGCTTTGGCGGCCCGGGGTTCACTGGTTCGGATCCCAGGTGCAGACATGGCACCGCTTGGCAAGCCATGCTGTGGTAGGTGTCCCACATATAAAGTAGAGGCAGATGGGCACGGATGTTAGCTCAGGGCCAGTCTTCCTCAGCAAAAAGAGGAGGATTGGCAGCAGACGTTAGCTCAGGACTGATCTTCCTCAAAAAAAAACCCAAAAAAACCGTGGGAAATTTGTAGTCTGGTAAACCTGGAATCGAATTTTCCGTTCGTGGAGCCAAAAAGAACCTTTAAAGGTCCTTTTATGAATGGTCTTGTCATTCTAGATATGAAGAAACTGAGGAGCAGGGCAGTTAAGTGGATAATCAAAGTCACATGGCTACTGGGCGGGAGAAAGGGAACTCAACTGCAGATATCTTAGCTTCTAGACTAGTGCTCTTCCCAGAGCAGTGCACTTCCAAATAGAAAACCACTGGCAAGGAGAATTCCACAGTGTTGCTTTTTTTAAACAGACTATACATGGTTAATTGCAGGTCAAATTAACATTAAATAGTGTTTGTACTGTGAGTTTCTTTGCTATGAGTCATTTCTTTTTAACTTATAGCAGAAAAAAAGTGTTTTATTAATTTTCACTGCTTGTCAGTTTGCTTACAAAGAAGTAGTCATAAGAAATTATTTAAAGGGTTTAGCCAGTTTTCTTTGGTAAACACCACATCTGTGTTGTTTTCTCTTTCAACTTGCAAAGTTTGCTGATACCTTGGCAAATGAAGATAAAAGAAGAGAATAACATAAAGGGAAAATGACATTCAAGGAGACATAACTAGAAAGAGCTAATTTTAAATACTAGATACCAAGAAGGGACACTCAAACCAGATAACTTTTTGGTATTTTTCCTTCATTGTCAAAATCATGTATCAAAGTGTATATCCTCATTGTGAAACATTCAGAAAATAAAGAATTTAAAGAATAAAATAACAAATAACAGTAAATTAAAAAACAATAATTCTGTTAGTTATTATTGTTTACATTTTAGTGTATATTTATCCATAAATTAGTTTTTAAAGGTGAAATTATTCTGTACATTTCATTTTTACCCTGCTGTTGTTTTTTACCTAATAATATATCTGGGAGTAATTTCCAAGTCAACGAATGTGAAAGAATGGATCTGCATGGTCATTTTTGATGACTGTGTAATGGTATTTTATATGGACATACTATAAAGTATTTAACCATTTATCAGTTTTTACGTATTAAGATGGTTTCTGATGTTTTGTCATTATTAACTGTTCTGTGACAGTATTCATGAACCAACAAACGTTTTTATGTGCTTGCTGGGTCACCTCTTACCATAGAGTATTAAAAGGGCCCAGTGTCCTGCCTTTTATAGACAAACCCGTTTTTGGATTTTCCATCATTACTTATATCCTCTCTCCCCAAATACCCTCATTAAAATGTTTTTGCTCTCTCACTTTCTCTGATCCTCTTTTTCTGATTGTTCATAATTATTCATTGAAGGTGCTAAATTTTCACTTTTGGGGGATGTTTTACAAGTTCTATAAGGCAAACTTACTTTCTTAGATACCTTCCTGTTTGAATATAAAATCAAGGAGTGCCCTAAATGTCCTTATTGCTCTCTCTGGAATCTGGTTACCTTATGTAGTATGTGAACCTGAAAAGACAATTCCGTCTCTCCTTTATGCACTTGGAGAGGCCACCAGTGAGTGCCCTCTCCTAAGAAAAAACCACCTTGAGCTCCTTTCTTGTCTTTTGTTCCCTCTCTAATAACATAAGCATTAGCCCTCACGCTCAGTAATGAACATTTAGATCTCCAGTCAGTTGATCAAGATAATCTGATGGATCTTGAAAGACATCTAGATGTATATGAGGCCAACAGCTTCTGACAAAGCACCTATATGCTGAGCTTTTTACTATTATTATTACTATTAGACTGTTTGGGCTTAGTAAGTATTAAGCCAAGAAATCTCTCCCTCACTGTTATCACACTTTGTCCTTCTTCCTTGTCCTTCTGGTTATATTTTCACTTTTAAGAAACAACTAAAAGACGTTACAGTTCCTTGACCACACAGCTTATTAAGTACTTTGAAGTAAATAAAGAACCTTGGCAAGGGAGGATAGGAATTAGGCTATTGTTTATAACGCTCTTATAAATCTATTCCAGATGTATATTATTTTAATCTTTGCAATGCTAGCTCAGTAAGTCTTCTGATTGTTGTCTGTAAGATGTATATATGTGTGTGTGTGTTGAAGTGTTAAATAAGATGTACTTGGATATAAGCATACTGCAGTTAGACAATTTTCAACTAAAATCTAATATATGAATTGTGCCAGTTTTTCCTTCAACTGGTTTATTTAGTAAAGTTTTAAAGTAAAGACATTCAATCATATGGTAGAATTTAGGGTGGGAGGGAAATTATTTTCTAGAAGATACTACTCTTAAGGCTTCCCAAAACGGTTTTTGTTGTTTACAAAATAGTAAGATGTTTTAAAAGGCATTAAGTTAACAACAAAAAAAGATAAAAATACCTAGGAATTAACTAGATAAGAAATGTGCAAGACCCGTATGAGGACAACTTTAAGACACCACAGATATGACACAACTAGGATGTGCAACTAAGATATACAACTATGTACCAGGGGGACTTGGGGAGATAAAGCAGAAAAAAAAACAAAAACAAACCAAAAACACCATCACAGAAGGTCATGAAATAAGACTTGAACAAATGGAAAGACATTCCCATGGATGAGAAGAGGCAACATCATAAAGATGGATACCAATACTTCCTCAATTAATTTGTAAATTTAACATGATTCCCTGATAATTAGCATTATTTTGTTTTGTTTTATAACAAGATAAGGAGATTTTTAAGTTAATGTGTAGAAATGAACAACCGAAAATAGCCAGGGAAACTTGGTTAACAAAAGAGCAGTGAGGACCTGTTCACCTCAGAGTAATATGACCCATACCCTCAGGGATTGTATAGTGCACAACCTGAACAGCTGGATGCTTCGTGCCTGATTGTAGCTCTTTCTGTATCAAAACAAAAGTCAAAGAATCAGAGTATTTATTCATATTTGTTTATGTATGTATGAAGGAACTAAAAGGATTCACAAGAAACTAAAACATTAGGTACCTAAGTGTGTGGAAATGGTGTGAAGGTGGACAGGATGGATATATACATCTGTTTTATCCACATGGGAATGTACTAGTTATTTTTAAAAATTAAAAGACAATATTTTGTATTATGGTAACTTCATCAAGTTAATTTTTACCATCATTTCTCACAGATGTTTTTATCCTTTATTTTCTCTATTTTTGGTCTAGTAGAAAGGACTAATTTTCTGAAGTATTGAATGTCATGTCTCTGAGAATATAAATTATTAAGTCCGTTATTCAAACATCATATGCATGATGGACAGATTTTTTTATCTGATGATTTCTAATTATATGCAATGAAAACTTTTAATGAGATGGTAAGTAAAGCAATTCATATATCAAAGTAAGGCTCTGATTAAATTTTCTGGAATAGATTCATCTTATAAAACAAAATTTTTTCCCCAGTGTTCCACTTTCTCTATTTTTTGCTGACCTAACCTTTTCCCACTTATGAATCAACAAACTAGAAAAGCAATATATTTTCCTTGAATGGGCCCATTTTTGGTAAAAGAATAGAATGTTTTCTTTCTGTGTCATTCATTAATAATGTGAAGTTGGTGGGGGGGTGCAGTGTTTGTGTAACGTTACTCGAACCCCTATTGATTGAGGGCCTTGCTCGCTTGTGTAAAGGAAGGAGTAGGAAACAGGCAAAGGAGAGGCAAAGGAAAGGCATTTAATGCTATTTAAGGGTATGACAATGGACACCATGTTCATTTAAAAAAGAAAGCCTGCTGTTTGGATGGGTAAGATTAAACCCATTTCTGTTATTGTAAAAAAGTGTAATCAATAGTATCATCTTCATAGAAGAGAGACAGCATATTAGCACTATTAACACTCATCCTACTTTTTTGGAGAATGGCATTTTTCCACATAAATTAATTTCCCAGCATACTGTAGTGAAAAAGCTGGCGTTTGAAGCCAGGCAGAACTGGATTCACAATCCACTTTACAACTGCTTAGCCTTGTGGCCATGGACAAGTGATATAGCTTCTCCATTGATTGGTTTTCTTTTTTGTAAAATGGGTTAATATTACCTGCCTCTTGGGGTTCCTGTGAGGATAAAATCCTTTAGTATGGTGTGTGGCCATGTTGGTGTTTAGTAATGACTCCTCCATTCTGGGTCAGGTGGCCTTCCTCCCTGCTCGCCCAGCACCCTGTGCATCCCACTGCAGAGCACTTAGCACCCTCCTGACGTCTGTTTACTGACTGTCTCTGGGGACAACTCTGCTTTTTAATCTCACTTCCAGTGCTCAGGACACTGTCAGGCATGTTAGGTGAATGAAATAATTTAAACACTTAAATTTCTTTCTAATGCTTTAACATAGAAATATTTTAAATGTCTTGTTAAGTATGATGTAACAATGACACATCCATTAGACTTGGGTATGTTCCAAAACCTGGGGACGCCTTGTTTACTATTCCTGCCTTAGCGTGAGATGCCGCCAAGGGGTTAGATATTGTTTCTAAGGCTGTATGGCTAGCATATAGCGGTATTGCCATTTGAACTCAGGTTTGTTTTTTTTACTTGTGTCTAATGCATTTTCTATGATATTAAATAAGATAAATATGTTTGAAATACTTAGCACGGTTTGTGACACATGGTGCCAATAAATGGTAGTTGCTGTTATTATATCAAAACTTCCTCCCTCGAGGTTTGAGAATCTGCCCCATGCATGTTTTATTAAAGCAATCTGTAATGAACTTAAGAAAACTTGGTTTTAGAATTGAACTCTTCCGTAGCTCCATCAGTCTTGTGGACTGCAGCGGCTCTTGATTCTGAGTCATTACTCAGTCAAAGCCCTAGGATTTTTAGCTCTTCCCTCAAGTCCTTGCTCTTTTCCCCTTGGGGTACTGAGTAACCTTCTTGCTTCCTGACCATGAGACTCTGCCTGCTGACAGTGATGTTGCTTGGTTGCTTCATTTCTCAGCTGCTTTTGATCTGGATGCCCCCATTGTTCCCAACACTTGCCGCAACAGGTGCTATTCTGAAAGTTGAAGTAAGTTTTTAACACTCAGGCTAGTGATTCAACTCTGTGTTAGGCTCCTAGAAGGTAGTTGGTTCTTTCTTCAGGATCCATTTAATTTATTTACAGAAGAAACTATGATGTCTTCTACATAGAATGGTTGGAGAAGAGATGGGGTAATCCCCTTGATTTTAGTTCTCTGTCTGAGTTTTGCTCCCTCTGGAATTTTGGGTTTCTGAGTCCTTCACCTCTCTGGGATTCTGCAAGTTCGGTTCGTGGAAGATGACGTGAGTAAGCCATTGCCTGTACATCTTCTTTTCTTTATCTTCCAAACTGGACTAAACCACCAACATCCACTGTGAAGTCAGTAAGGATGAGAATATCCTGTTTGTAAGAACTGATGAAGTTGGACTTTGCTGAACAAATCACTAACCAATCAATGAAGTACAAGTCTAGTCTTTTGCCTGATGACTGAATCTCAAGCCAATCTATGAAGTAGCAACCTAGCCTCACCTCCTCTAGCACCAATGAACTCTTCTTTACTATGACTCACCTCATCTTCCTCCCTTTTCCCTGTAAAAGACTTGAGCCCCTCTCCTGTAATCAGGACACTGTTTGGGTTTCTACCTGAATCTGTGCTCTCTGAATTGCCATTCTTTGATCCCAAATAAACGCTTGCTGCTGGTTTCTGTTTTTGTAGGATGACAGCTTCCTTCTGCAGCTCCCTCCAGCTATTTCCTAGGCCAGAATTTTGCGGTGGATCAGTTACTGGTGTGCTGTGTTGTTGATTTCCCCTCAGCTTCTCAGAGGTATAGCATGCCGCCTCTGCTTACCTCAGTACACCGTACAAATATTCCCATGTTCTGTATGTGTGCTCAAACTTGAAAGTGTTTAAGACGGCTTTCTGTAGCTTTCAGCTTATTCAGTCCTCCTTTATCAATTATCCTACCATCTATTTTTTTCTTCTAGCAATTTGTTGAAAATCATCTAATGTCTCTTCCTCCATATATTCATTAACATTATGAGTTTATATGGTTTGTAACCCTTTACTCTCATTTTAGTGGGTTCTGTGGAGGGAAAGATACATGCCAAGGTTAAGTTGCCGTTTTTAACTGAAAATCAGATTTTTAAAAAATTGAATTTTATTAAGGTATAATTGATTTATAACAAACAGCACATATTTAAAGTGAAGCAACTTGGTAAGTTTTGACATATGTATCCACTTGTGAACCCATCACTACTACCTACTGTACCTGTGAAGAAACAGGCTTGGAGAAGGCTAGGAGCTCAAATTGGAACCCAGGTCTATCTGATGTCAAGGTCTGTGCCCTAGGCTCTGAAACCTGAGTTCTAGCTGGAAAAACAACCATTGACTATTTCTCATTTGTATGGGGAAAGTACAGAATCTCTCTGAATGTCTACTCATTTCTTTAATAAAAGAGTTGTGCTAAATGATCCTAATGTCTTTTTCAGCTTGAAGTTTCTGTACTTCATTCATATTTCTTGTGCAGAGGTGGTAAATCTCTGTTCAAATACAAATTTTTTAATTAAAATGAAACTGCACTGTTCTCTGTAATTTTCACAGTGGAGCTATATGAGATATTAAAATAATATTTTTTTCTTTCTGTAGGAAAGTATTTAAGAAGCTCATGGAGTAATATGAGTCAGAGTAATATAGGATCTTCAGGAAGTCCCTCAAGATAGTTGGTGAGACAACAGGAATTTCTGCTTTCTTCAACAGTGTGTTGTGTAATTATGTTGCAGGCGTTCTGACTGTAAACCTCCTAGCATTGAGCTCACAAGAGACATTTCTCTCAGTCTTTTATTAATTTGAAGTTTTTAAGTTTACTAATGGTGGAAGCTGTAATAGTTACCTAAAGCTTGATTATATCCTTCACTTCTGCCAGAAAATGTAGATTTGATATCGATATAGATATTGATAATGATATATAGTCCTATATCTATCTACCTACAGAACTATCTTTACATTTCTCGGATGTCATCAGTAATGACTAAAATACCATAGCCCAAAATAAATAAAATACATCTACCATCTGTACACATGCACATATTGTCTATGTGCCAGGTGTATGTAATGTTTTTATGCAAAGTTGAAATCAAATTTGACTGTCCTAAGACATGACAATTGATTTTCTACTTCTCCCATCTTAGGAAAAGAATTTATAGACTTTTCATCCCGATCTTCAGTTGTACAGCTGTTAAGTCCAAGGCTGCTGTGGTGAAACCATGAATAAGAATGCGTCTGCTGGAGTGTCATCTGGTCTACTTGAAAAGTAATTGTTAAATTAAATTTAGTATGTTCTGATGTATCCTGGTATGAAATATGTACATATTAATGTAAGTATGGTGGAAAGTTTCATACAGCTAATTACCTGTGGCCTAAGATAGCAGTAATAAGAAAGTCAATCAATAATTACCTTTCAGTATAAGTCAATTATAGGACAAATTCTGCATTCTCTTTTAGAATTATTTATAGATTGCTTTTTAAACATTTGTTCTGATTTGTTGAATATCTAAAATATTTTATAATTCCAGTAGTATAAAAATAACAACATGAGATTAACTTTCGCTGAGTAACAAACCACCGTAAAGTGCCTTAATCAACAAGCGTTTATTCTTTCTCATAATTCTGTGGTTTGGCTGGGGAGTTCTTCTGGTTTGCACTAGATGATGTGGGAGGGCCTCATTCGCATGTCCTGGGGCCTTATCTGGGAAGGCTGGATGGCTGAGCTCTCTCTTTTAGACCTGGTCTCTCATCCTCCAGGAGGCTGGCTCAAGCTTTTTCACATGGTGGCAGAATGGTTCCCAGCAACAAGCACAAGTGTTTTTCAAATGTCTATTTCCCCGACATTTGCTGGTGTACCCTTGACTGAAGCAATTCACATAGTCCTGTCCAAATTCAAGGGTAGAGATAGAGACTTTACTTTTTAATGGAAGGAACAGTAAAGTCACATTCCAAGGGGCATGCAGATAGGAATGGAAAGAATTGGTGGCCATTTTGCAAACATGTAACATACATATAACAAGGTATATTTAGAGAAGTCTTACTTTCATTCTTGTCCTTCACTCTGTGCCCTCATTCCTCCTATAGATAACTGTGTTTATCCTTGGTTCTTTTTCAGTGCTTCTTTTTGAATAAGCAAATTCATATACGTATAAATAAGCTTACGTGTGTGTATGTATATATGTATACATATACACATGATAATTATACGTATTTTTTTTCTCAAAGCTATTATTCTGTACAAAGTTCCACTGTACGTTAGACACTCTTCTACTCTTGCTTATACAGTGAACAAGTGTACAGCAGCCCTTTGGTTCAGGTTCGCAGATCTTCCCTGGAAAAGGGGTGTCAGGCCGGTTAGGATGTCTTTCTCTGATGCCTCCTCCTGGGAGCCCTGGAAAGCTCCAGTCTCCAGGGCACAAGCCGTGCCCAGCTGTGTGGTGTGCAAAGAGCTCCGTGCACAGGGCCCCGTGCCTTGGTGCTGAACAGCTTTACTTTCTGGGACAGCGCAGAGTTTCGTTGAACTACTTAGGGGCAAAATCAAGCCCATGGGAAAGAATCACATGACTGTAGCAAGACGTCTCAAAATACCCAGGCTCCAGCTCTCAGGCTCCACTTGCCAGCATATTCTTAACTACAAGGTGTCATGTTATGTGTGCTGTTTTCACCTTACTTTTTTTTAACTTAAAATTATATCTTGGTGATCACTTCGTATCATAGTTTATAAAGATCCTCCTTGTACCTTGTTATAAGTGTATAGTATTCTACCATGTGGATGTACCATAGTTTATTCAGCCAGTACCTTATCGATAGACATTTGAATTGTTTGCAGT
Source organism: Equus quagga (assembly GCF_021613505.1). Taxonomy (NCBI): domain Eukaryota; kingdom Metazoa; phylum Chordata; class Mammalia; order Perissodactyla; family Equidae; genus Equus; species Equus quagga. The sequence continues at coordinate 86,962,880 of NC_060277.1, read as the reverse complement.
TTAGGAGGATTACAAATTTTGCCAAAATGAATAACCTAGTATATAAGTCATTTTGTATTTTTTGCCAGAGTATCTTTGGAATAGATTCCTAGAAATTAGATTGCTGGATCAGAGGGTATATTTAGACATTACCAAATTCCCTCTTTAGGAGTTAGGCCATTTCACATTCCCACCAACAAAGTACTAGAGTACCTCTTTTCCTACAGCCTTGTCATCAGAGTATATTGCTGAAGTTTTAAATTTACGTTGATCTGCTAGATGAATAGCTGTATCTCTGCCTAGTTTTAACTTGTCGTTCTCTCATCGTGATTGAAGTTGAGCAGAACTATTTTTAATAGCAAAAAAATAAATAATATAAATTCTTAGCAATAGGGCAATTTTAAAGTAATGTCCTAGCCAGTAAATACGTTGCTGTGTTAACAATAGATACTTTCGTAGATTAAAAAAAAGAGGGATCCTTTACTGAAACAATAATATATGCTGGAGATCATGTGTGTCTTTATTTAAAGAAAATTTAGCATGTTTAAGAGGTTACTGGAGTACCTAGTAAGGTGCTTTAGTTCCTTCTCTCCTTCATCTTTCTCATTTGTAGGCTTCACTCCTTTATGCCCTTGAACCTAATATCCCATCAAGATGGGTCAAGGTTCTGAAATCCATGACAGTAGAACATTTTGGATCCAGTCCTTTCTGCCTTTTTTCCTAGCTAATTGACTATTGCCCTGTTACCCAGCCAGGCCTTCCAACATTAGAGCTGAATTCAATGTAATGCAGCCATAAATAATGTGCTATGTAGAGAGCAAAATATTCAAAAACATGAGTTTTGTAAGATTTTTAAAATTTTTCTTTCATTCTTTTTTTTATAATCTAACTTTTGAATACAAGTTTTCTTAAAGATATAGTTAGGATTTCTATGGCAGAAAGTAAGAAGCTATAAGCTTCTGTAAGATATGAAGTAACTTTTTTTAATAGTAGCTTCAGTTTTTTCCTATGTTTGAAGATAGCTGGAACTCCTGTATTCCACAGTGGCTTTACTACACCAAGGAAGCAGATCTCATACCATATTTTACCTCTGGAGTGAGCTAGACTGGGCTCACATTACTGTTCTCCAGCTTTGTAACCTTAGGCCACCAAGTTAACCTTCCTAGATTTTGGTTCTTTTAGAAAAATGAGGATAAGAATCTTAGGGATTTTATAAATACTAAACTGAATGGCATAATGGATGCATATCACTTAGCACAGTACCCAGCACATAATAAGTAAGCAGGCAGCCCTAAGCCATATTTCAAACTTTGACCAGTAGAAGTCTCTGCTCTGACCACAGTGTCCAGAAAGGTCCCTTGGGGTTTACCTTTTGCAGAATTCTTTTGACAGTTCCTTCTTTTCTAATGGCGTTGCTCTTATGTCTGGCAGAAATTACAGCTGGAGCAAGTGCTTCGTACCAGGCAAATACTCTTTCTCAATTAAAAGGATAAACTTTATTTTTATTTATTTTTTTTTTTAAAGATTTTTATTTTTTCCTTTTTCTCCCCAAAGCCCCCCGGTACATAGTTGTGTATTCTTTGTTGTGGGTTCCTCTAGTTGTGGCATGTGGGACGCTGCCTCAGCGTGGTCTGATGAGCAGTGCCATGTCCGCGCCCAGGATTCGAACCGACGAAACACTGGGCCGCCTGCAGCGGAGCGCGCGAACTTAACCACTCGGCCACGGGGCCAGCCCCAGGATAAACTTTATTTTTGAGATTCAAATGGAGATCATATTTATTTTGCTTTAAATGACCAAAAACATGTCTTTTAAAGTCGTTACCTAACGCATTAAAATATTCAGTGTAAGAATTCTTCAGTGTAGTCTAAAAATCAACTAAAAGTAAATCTTTTCAGTCACCTGTACTAAATCTTTAAATTTATCTTAATAGTATATTTAAAGTATTTTCCTTGGTTCTCCAAAGAAGTAAGCATTATTGCTATTATTTCTTTTACGGTTTGGTTGTTTTGTAGAGAAAATTAAAAATGTAGGTAAGGAAATCCATTTGATTGCTGTTGTATCACAATGCTTTTCTAAATGCAGTTGGTGGTGTGTGCTGAGGATTTTGAGTTATCTACACCTAAGAATTTGACTTAACTAGTAGTTTAAAGAAGAAGTAGGTCCAGATCTCTAGGCTAACCTGTGGGTGCTCATGTACTTTGTCTTAGGGATCCTGCCCTTCAGATGATTATGGTTACCAAGGAAACAGGCCTTGGTCTGAAGATCCTAGGAGGAATTAACCGGAATGAAGGTCCCTTGGTATATATTCAGGAAATCATTCCTGGAGGAGACTGTTATAAGGTAAAAATGAAAATAAAAGTAAGCCTTCATCAAAAAACAAAAGCCCTCATGATAAGGCTTGTTTTTCTACTTCATCAGTAAATTTGTAGTATTGACTGAATGTGCACAGTGACCATTTCTCAGTGGAATATACAAAGAAACTGGAAGATAGACGTTTACCCTCAAGGAGCTTTAACTTAAATGAACATGAAACAAATATGAAAATGATAGATTTCGACTCTGTTATATATGTTTAATTATATGCTGTTCAACTGTTATCCTTTGTCTGGTTGAGAGAAATTATATTTGAAGATGTTATCTATGTACTGCTCTTGAGTTTGCATTAAGTTAGGTCACCTAAACTTGAACTGCATTCATTTAGCCTCTCCTAAATGCAAAACAGAACAGGCAAAAACACTCAGCAACTAAAATCCATTCATTTCTGAATTTACAGTAGTTCTGGTTGAGTTTGTTAATTATATCACTAATTAGTTGCCCACATGAGAACTTCAATTTTGAATTTAGATCAGAAAATATCCTTTTTTAGGAAATTAGAAAATCTTACTCTTCTTTTCAATGTAAGAAATATGTAGATCCTGAGTTCCTTTTTGCTCTGGTTTCTAGGCAGCTCAGACCCAAACTTGAAGCAATAGCAGCAACATTGCTAACACACTGGTTACCGTATTTGCATTCTCATTTCTCTTGGAGTTCATTTGCTATTTTACTGAAATGATTTTATATATATATATATATATATATATATATATATGAAGTGATTATATGTGTCTTTTTTTGAAAATGGCCTCCAGTGTTTTTTAGAGATATATATAAGACATAAAGAATTTAATAAAATATTCTATGTTACTATCAAGCTATATAGCATAAGAAGGGTTTCTCCTATCATTAAGTTTGTTCATATTGTTGTTTTTCTTATTGTTTTCGTTGTTTTGGTTGAATAAATAGCCCTGCCCTTATCCCCATCCCCACCCCTAACACTTCTTTAGCAATCATTTTATCTATTCAACTGAATTTTTTTTCCTTGTTAGTAAAAAAACAAAATCAGTTTCACTAATAACTTCCAAAATACGAGAAATGGTTTTAATTGTTTCAGGTTTGTTGAGATAATGATATATCTTCCAAATACACTTACTGAGTTGTAAGTCTTATATAAAGAGTTTAGGATATTATAATGATACAAATTTTTGGCTGTTGAATTTAAATTATTAACCAAATAGCATATTTAAATGCTAAATTTAAACAAATTCAAGCAAACAAAAAGATGAAGCTTTTCTTGTAAGAATTGACATGTTTATAGTACTGCTGTAGTTTTAAGCTGAGATGTGTATATGTGTGTGTGTGTGTTCAGCATAGCTAAGATATTTCTTAGACTACACTTGATGTAATGCAATAATAGATCACGGTACCTAGTAAGTGATGAGAATTTGCTTTTAAGGCAAGCATCAATTTCTGCTTTGTATTCCTGTGGGAAATATTTGTAGTCAGAGTGATAAATTGACAGCAGTGGTGCTGAGTGGCTCTTCATCTGCTGTCAGTGATAGCAGACTGAGAAGTTATACCTGTAATATATAGTTTTTCTTGTTGGTTTTCTTAGAATTTCATTGTTTGAAAGGGTATTAAAAAGCAAAACCCTGTAATGGACTGTATTCTGTGTTTACCACTAGAGAGCAGCACAGAGTTATTAATGTTCTTTGACATCCAAAACAGAGAAATGTAGACGGAGAAGAATAAAGAAGTTTGCAGTGCTTACATTTATTTTTGTATACTTCCTCAAGGTAGAGAGTTATATGCATATTTACCCTGCAAATACAAAATGGGTACAATTTTATTTTAAAATATTTTAATTAATAGTAATAACATTTACGGTGTTCTAAATACTGTTAGAATGTTAATAAATTCCCAATCTGCATAAAATTTCTACAAAGTAGATGTATTCATAGAATAGGAAACACAGGCTCGTAAGGTTATCCTTGTTAAGTTGTAGAACTGAGCAACTGTTAATATTTTTAAAATGCATATGAGTGCTTTCACTTGCTCTAATTTTAATACTATATTGTTTCAGAAGTAACAGTATAGGCAATCTCAAGCTTATATATGGATTATATTCCATTTATATTCCCAAACTTCATATGTTACGGGGTTATTGGAACTTAGAAGGGCTCTTCCTTAATTAACCATAGTTAGTGCCCCTCCCTCAGACACACACACACACACAAATGTGTTTTCCACCTGGCAGATATGAAATACAATACTGGTTCAGTAACCAAAATATCATGTTTCTTTGAAAAACATTCAGAGTTCAAACTTGGAACATCTTGAACACATTTTTCCAGTTCAAGTAGGAAAGAAGATTCTCCCATCTCTAAGAGTTAAAGGCAGCCTGTAGGTGGGGACTGAATTAAGGAGTTACGAGAACTCCAAGATACTTTTCACCCCACGAGTCAGTCACATATCAGTCTGGAGTCGTCAGTGTTCAATCTTAGACCTTTTTCTGGCCTAGATACTCCTTTGAGCTTCCTACCCACATAACCACTTGCCTCATCAACATTTCCACTTGGATCTCTTAAAGGCATCTCAAACTCAGCATATCTGTGGCAGGACTCATGACAGTCACACCGTATCTTCATCTGCCCATCTCTTCCCAGACAGGGCCTCTTCCAGTGTTCCCACTCTCAGTGAATGACACCTTCTAGCTGCGCAGTCAGAAAACCTAAAAGCATCCTAACTACTGCCTCTCCCTTAGCATACACATTCAGTTCATTCACACATCTCTTGATTTTTTACTCTCTAAATATCTCTTGAACCCATCAGTCTTCTTGAGCTCTGTTGCCATCACTGTACCTTAAACCACCATCACTTTTTATCAGACCTCACAGTAGCTTTGTCTGCTCTTATGCACCATGTCCATTTCCCTCCCAGCCTACCTTACTAATACGTAGTTGCCTACCAGTCTCCGTATAATGTGACTTCTGCTCTCGACTTCTCTGGTTCTCCATCTCTGTGTTTCCTGAGTAGCATTCTTTCAGTTTCTGGAAGGGGCCAAGTTGTTTCTCATCTCATATGCTGTTTCCTCTGACTGAAAGCAGCTCCCCTTGCCCCCCGCCCCTGACTTTCCCTTTACTTCTAGATATCAATTCAAAGTTTACTTCCTGAGGAGTGTGTTGCTGCCCTCTGTCCCTCCCCCCAATCTAGGCCAGGTTTTTTTTCCTATGTATGCTCCTAGATCCTGTTCCTTTCTTTCATATCACCTGTCTCAGTTTGTAATCATACACTAATGTGTGTGATTATTTTATTAAGTCTGCCTGAACCACCAGACAGTGTGTTTCCTAAGTGCAAGGATTCTGTCTGATTTTATTCACAGGAATAGCCTTAGTCCCCAGTGTAGTAACTGACACATATTAATTCCTCAATATTTATGAATGAATAAATGAATGATCCCTTAGTTATTCTGTCATGTTTCTGAGAATTACTGATCTGCCTGTTTACAATTCCACTGCCACCATCTGGGCTCCACACCAAGGTACCTTTCCTCCCTGGCCCTTTGTGTTGGATTCTGGACAACCCTTTGAATATTTCAAATGTTTTTGTTTCTTTCTTTTTCTGCTAATAACATAAAGAAAGCAGGCAGTGGTCAAATACTTTTCTTCAACCCTGATACATTTTTTTTCTCTCCCTTTCTAGCATCTCTGAAATTGAGACGGATCTTACAATAAATGTCATAATATAATTGGCAGCATTTTTTCTTTTTGTGATTCATAAAGTAATGCTGTACGTTATAATCAATGTCATCTTAGATTTGATAAATTCAGGACTTTTTTTGGTCAAAAAAGGTGAAGACAAAGATCACACAGATATAGGTACTAGTGGTTAGTTCACGAAGGATTGAAGTAGTGCATATTTAACTTTCAGAGGAAGTACGTTTTTAGGATATGCTGAGCATGTCACTGGAACTGGGACCAAGGAGTTTTGGATAAATGGGCCCAAGATGTCTGGATGGGAAAGGGTAAAGAAACCAGTCCCATTGGTAGGAGCTAAAGGAGTAGCAGCTAAGAGGGTTTACTTTGCAATGTCACTCTCTTTCCTCCTTTGCATTACTGTTTCTGTGAGAGCCACCTTAATTTCCTCAGACTGTTTCCTGGGCCTTATGAATTCATTGTGGACTTATTACATAAAAGATACTATGCTGGGGGAAACAACCATGAAAGGACATGGTTCTGGCCAACTGAAAGAATCAGTGCTGCTAGTTTGAGAGTTGCTGAGTTAATATGCTCTAATGGGAGAAAAAAGATGTGTAAAAAATAAGAACAGGAGGCCAACCTGGTGGCATGGTGGTTACGTTAGTGTGCTCCGCTTTGGCGGGCCAGGGTTTGCAGGTTCAGATCCCAGGTGTGGACCTATACACCACTCATCAAGCCATGCTGTGGCAGTGTCCCACATATAAAATAGAGGAAGATTGGCAGAGATGTTAGCTCAGCAACAATCTTCCTCAAGCAAAAAAGAGGATGATTGGCAACAGATGTTAGCTCAGGGCCAATCTTCTTCACAAAAATAAAGAAGAAGCAGCAGCAGAAGAACAGTACAAAGTAAGTGCAATAATATAAGTAAGTAAACGTGCTTTTGGAGCAAAGAGAAAGGAACAATTAAGCAAATCTAGGGAGCTGGGGAAAACTTACAGCAGAGATGATGTTTGATTTTGGCTGTGAAGTTTAAGTGAGAGTTCATCAGAGAAAGAAGTGGCAAGGTGGGCGGTGGCATTCTAGACAGGAATTAGTATGTGTAAAAGCATTAAGGCTTGAAGAACATTTTCTGAGAATGGAATGAAGAATTTATATGCTGAAGAGGGAAGGTGGAAGATGAGGCTAGCAAAGTAGCTTGCAGCTCCTTCGTTGTGCCAGGTTTGGGAAGTTAAGGCGTTTCAACTTTTCTCCCGGTGGGCAGCCATCAAAGGTTCTTAATTTGAGGAGTAACAGGATTAGATTTGCTATCAGTGTGAAAATTGCCCATAACAGATAAGGCATTCTGAATCAACTCACCAGTACTTAACACCTACGATGTGCAAGGATTTTATATATGATATTTAATTATTATAGCAAGCTTGTGTGATTGGTGTTTATCCCCACTTTAACTGAGAAATGGGAGTCTCATGGAGGTTAAGCAACTTGCCTAAACTCACATTAATAACTGGTATTAAAAGAAGGATGCCTCCGGTTGAAAGTTTGGAAACTATACGAAAGGAATCTGTAAGGCTTGCGGGAGCATCCTTAGTAGATAGGAATGATGAGTCAGTCAACTCAGTCAGGCTGTATAGATGGTTTCTGATAATATGGGAGCCTGTTATTTGGAAATCTAGATAATAGTAATCCATAATCTGAAAAGAACAGTGCTGGTGGTGTTTACAGACGTGTTTGAGTGGTCAGGAATACATTATTATTTCAACATCTTTATAAATGTCAATGTGAATGAATTCAGACTCTGAAGTTGGGCAAGTGAGAGTGCTTGGCACGTTGCCTGCCAAATTGTATACAGTTGCTCAGCAACTGCTGAGTCAGAATCTAGACCTTGTGGAAGAGGCCTCGGCATATCCCCGAAGTTAGTATCTTCACATATACATTAATCCAGCTGGGACAGAATTCACTGGTTTTGGATGCTAGACTTTTACAGAAATAGCTTTGTTTTAGTTTGCAGTTTCTGACTTTTAAACAGGTTCAGAAATTCACATGATCAGCTAAGATCTTATTCTAGGAGGCAAAGAAAAAAAAACTGCTGTGAATACTTTCTAGAAGGAAAAATATATATAAACACCAGAAGGCATTATTCTTCGTCTCTTCTCTGACTCTTGTCTTGCTGGAAAATGCTGCTTCATTGCGTCAGTGTATTTTAATAGGAGATGTGTTCAGTGGCCGTCCTGAGAGCTTTGTGCTCTGTGCTGCAGTGCTGTCCAGGCTGAGGGGAGAATGTGGGAGGCAGCAGGTCAGCGTAAACCCTATTGCCTACCGCTCTTCTCTGTCGCCTCTTTCCCCATGACCCTGACAACCAACTGTAGTCTCTACAAGGTACAAGGATACAGGATCTTCCTCTAACAATTTAGAATTTAATTCTCAGTTCCTTAAGGAGGAGATTGTGTGCCTACCCCATCCCCTTCCTTCTCTCTGTCTCATTGTTGATGAAGATGGAGCTAGCCAGTTGTAGAGCTCAAATTTTAATGTGGGTCTGCCTGATTGCCAAAGCTCCTGCTCTTCCCACCTCAGTCCGCTGCCTCTGATGGCTCCTGCCCAGATGAAAGATGCATGTGTTGCCATCTGACTTGTAGTCCTCATTGTAGAATTCTCCCTTTGCAAGGAAGTTGAATAAAAGGAAGGAGCTTTAATACCAAGAACATTTAGATGAAAACAGAATGACCTAATATTTACTGACCACCACCCCAATTCTGAAAGAACCTTTCCTTCCTTGTCAGTGTCCTTTAAATGCTTTGCTCCAATAAAGCAGGGCTTTCTTCATTTTTCCCTTTTTTTCTTCTAAGTTATTGTCAGATTTGGGGATACAAGCCAGGAGTAGTATAGTCATTAAGTTTCCATTATGGTCTACCTTATCAAACTGATTCTAATGAATTCTTTTGCAGATTCCAAATGGTCTAGTGCTGGATTTAACAATACCATTTAAATAATTAATTAATTAATTTTAAAATTAGATAAAAAATTCTCTATTTGACCCTTACTTTCAATACCAGTTTTGGGATATAGAAGGCAAATATAATTCAGCTAGGTAGGCACACTGTTGAGGCAAATGTTGTGAGCTTTCTTTTTATTTTGGGGGGATGGAGAATTTCTTTTGTTTTTTATAATGTAATATTTGACACACACAAAAGGATATTGAAACATATACCCAACTTATGAAACATAATAATAAAATGAACACCTATGGGGCCAGCCTGGTGATGTAGGGGTTAAGTTCTCACGTTCTGTTCAGCAGCCCCGGGTTCACAGGTTCAGGTCCTGAGCACAGACCTATGCACTGCTCATCAAGCCATGTGGTGGTGTCCCCCATGCAAGATAGAGGAGGATTGCCATGGATATTCGCTCAGGGCCAATCTTCCTCACTAAAAAAAAGAAAAAAAAGAGAACACCTATGAATCCACTTGACTTAAGAAGTAGAAAATATAAGTACTGTGTGCTTTCCCCAGTCGCCTTCCACACCCTGCCTCCCAGAAATAAGCACTCTAGAATTTTGTTTATTCTTTCCTAACTTTTATTAGCCTTATTTTTTTGCCTGTGGCAAAAAGGTTGTTTTTCTCGTTTGTTACCATTTCACCTTAACCTTGAGTGAATGACTGTCCTCAAACTAAAATTCAGCATATTAAATTGCAAGCTAATGTACAAAAGTATCTAAGTATAGTCTGGGTATAGTTGATTTAAATGCATATGTAATCAAACTCTGTAATAAGATTTGGGCCCAGCCAATACAGAACTGTGTTTAGGAAATCTTACAAAGTCAGCTCTTTCATTTTACTGAACGTGTAGGATCCATATTGCTCCAAATTGCTTCATTTTTTCCAGCATTACTATTGTATTTTACTCCCCACACATTTATCAAATGGAAGGAAAAAAATCACTTGTGAATATAGCAATTGTGTTATAGTCTCTGACTTGGCTAGTTATATTTAATCACATACTTAGAAAATTCAAATTAGTTTCCAAATTTTATATATATTTTGAAATCAAATTGCTTTTTTGGTTTAACTTTTTAATAATATTTATAATTCAGAAGGGTCATAGGGTCATTATGCACTTAGATTATATCTTTTAGACAATATTTGAGATAACATGTGCCCATAAGATTTTTGATAAATATTTTGTATTTATTTAGTTGTTTTCCTATGTACTCAGTATTCCGTGTAAGAGGATAGCACTGTCTTTTTAAAAAACAAAAATAACTGCTGTTATTTAGCAGGAAAGTAACCATAAGTCATCATTATTATTTATAATGTAGTTTGGGTCAAAGATCAGTTATCCTAGGGATGTATCTTAGTAGGTAAGACTTTGAGGAAAGATATATTGTCGAATTTGTGGAATTTACTTAAATGCCATCAGGGTGAAAATCTAGCTTTTTAACCATGTAAGCTTCTTCCCTAGGTATGGAAATAATGCTTTCTGTCTTTTTATGAAGGCTAAATAGAGAAGTATCTTAGGAACTGAAAATGAAGAGAGCTCGTTTTTCTTTTCCAGTTTGAATTAAGAGAAAAGACAGATGAAGACTATGAAGCTTGCCTAACAAATACATTGAATCTTGAAACTGATATGCTATCTTATTCACTTAGGCTATTCAGTTAGCTTATTCCTTAATAGGCAGAGCCAGGACTTAGCAAAGACAATGCCAGGCAGTGAAATGGAAGTGGTCATTATTAGCAGGACATGACTGAAGCTATATGCACAACCAACTAGGAGGGATAGCAGGTCCAGTATAGATGTTTGACCATGAGATGGAGTATGGGTCTGGGGTCAGTGTAATTAAGATCCTTACTGAATTTTTAGAAATTCTTACTGTAGAATAAATCTTAACAGTTTGGTAGGATGAAAGATGCAAGGATGCTCCGAAACTAAAGTGAATGAGTCTTGTATTCTGAAATATCCTAGGATTATTTGACCTATTTTATCACAAGTCAGAGCTATATCTGTCTCAGTACCAAGCTTTTTAAGACAGGTTTCTTTTCTTGGTATCCCAAGCTATGTTTCGTAGGATTCCTTAGCATGCAAGTTTATTCAAGGTATACATAAACCATTCCATTTCATTCACATATGTTACTAAACCAGGCTTTAATCAAAACTTTGTGCTACTGAGCCTCTTTGTCTAAGATTTTCTTATCACTCTTTAAGACATTCTTCGCTAAACTTTTTCTTTGCTTTAATTGCATCAATTATGTTTTTTTAAAAAATACTCTCATTAGTTTCTTTACAAATATTATTGTTTTTGTTAGGATGGACGTTTGAAGCCAGGAGATCAACTTGTCTCAATAAACAAGGAATCTATGATTGGTGTATCATTTGAAGAAGCAAAAAGCATAATTACCAGAGCAAAGTTGAGGTAATTCTCCTATCCATAAGATAGAATGAGTCATTTAGCATGTCTCCTTAAAAATAGTAATTTAAGATGTCTTGAATACTTTAGACCCTAAAAGAAGTATTTTTTGCTAATGTTTGAAACATTATCTGAGAATTCAATTCTACTTTATCTATAAAGTGATTTTTTTTTAATACCAGGTCAGAATCTGCTTGGGAGATAGCATTCATAAGACAGAAATCTGACGGCAGTCATCCAGAAAATCCGTCGTATACATCCCTTTTACAAGCTTCAGGAGAATATGGACCTCAAGCCTCAACATTTAGTCCTCTTTCTTTTCCCCCTGAAATGCTAATTCCGAAGACCTCATCCACTCCCAAAACTACAGATGCCATTTTACCTTCTTTTAAGATAAATCAGGTAATCTTAAATTTCTCTGTTTATTTATGTGCAGTCCCTAAATCCCCTATGTGTTTTTGTTTGTTATGTATGTATAGAATTATAATTTTGATTGTACAGTTTGTTAACAAATTGGTATTTCCTTGAAAGAGTTTTTCTTTTTCTTCTGTTTCAGATTTTTATGCTGTGCTGTCAATCAATATTATTTTTCAAGTCAGTGTGTCCTTTGTCCACAAAATCATGATCAGGAATGACATCACAAAGATATGCCTAGGTGTCACTCAAAACTGTGTTAGCAATGTCCTGTTTATTTTCAGACTGTCTTTAATGTGATTGAGTTCACTATTATTTGTTTTCTGCCTGACTGAGACAGTCAGTCTTCCTTTTTGTTCTTTAGCTTCTTTCCTCCACAGTGAGGCTAATCCTAGCCATCCAGCGTAGGTGGCTCGTGTTCCCTCACGTGTGTGTGCTAGAATGTGGCTCACCCTAGTAGAGGCACACAAAAGGGTGAGTTTCTACATCAAAATTGAAATGATCAATTACTAACTGCTACAGCGCCCTAACAAATCAAAGTTATGAAACGGAGCATATACTCTTTAAATCTGTGTTAGCTATAAAACAAAATAGGAAACTCAAGTAGGCGTTCAGTCAGTGGAATAAAATTCGTCAAAGGTAACTTCATTTTCAGGTGCATGCTAATCAGGTACAGAGTATAAGATTTTCTGTCAGCCCCTCCCTTATACTTGTTCATTTGGGGTTATAATACTTTTTCAAAGACAAGGTGCATGGCCTTGTGTTTTGTTGTCCTTGGACATGGTAGAGCTGAAAGCAGTTGTTACCTGAAATTCTGAATTGCTTTGTTTGAAGATGAATATACCAAAATTTTAGAGGTTTTATATTTTTTGGACTATTGCTTTAATTTCTTTAACCATTCTTTTTATGTTACAGTGAGCTTCTAGTCTGGTCTTTGACCTACTTAGAAAAAGACATTTCATGTTCTTTATTTTCTTTCATAGATAAAAACTGGATGCAAGAAAACAGAAGAGACTCTAATTACTTCTTCGGACAACAGCCCTACAGATGTGTCTAATACAGGTAAATGCACATTTAATTCCTTTTTCCTGTTATTTTTTCAATTACTCTCTCTCAATGAGGAGTTCATAATGTGACTTAATAGACTTTTAAAAAGGATGCATTATGCCTTCTTTTCTTTCATGAATAAAAGAGCAAAATGAATGTATTGTGCAGTGGTCCCTGTTGGATTATGACTTTTATTCAACAAAGAGTTGAAATATTAGAAGATGCATTATCATAACAGTGTCTACAAAGCTGTAATGATCAACAAACTGTTGAAACCAATAATGAAAACTCTTCTATAAATCAAGATTAGGTTGCCTTGTCCTTTTAGTGAAATACCGGTGAGGTATATAAAATGCACCTTTCAGAGAAATTATAGAAGGGAGCATAGCTTGAGAAAAGAAATGTGTTTTGGTTTTTGGAAGAGATTATGTAGATATAAGTTAGAAGGAACACAAGTGTTGTGAATTCAATATTATTGGTTCTTAATTACTATGCAATGGTTTATTGACTTTTTAAAACAATAAAGAATTAAGTGTATAAGCTACTCATAAAAAAAGGATTTTTATTACGCTGTAAATTGTCCGTTGACTCAAATATCAAGAAAAAAATCCCCTTGCCTTAAATTGCCTCCAAAAGTTAAACAGAACAACAATCTAAAAACTGTACTTATAGAAAAGAAAAGTTCATTACGTATGTCTAAATTATGATGCAAATTGTTACCCATATATTTAAATTTTTCATAGCATTTTCTTTCCAGATTAGAATTGCAGAGTAAGAGTTCGTATAAATTACTTAATGTCTTAGTCCATTTGGGCTGCTATAACAAAGTGCCACAGACTGGGTAGCTTATAAACAACAAACATTTATTTCTCACAGTTCTGGAGGCTGGAAGTCCAGGACCATGGTGCCAGCATGGGCCAGGTGAGGGCCTCCTTCTGGGTGCAGACTTCTCATTGTGTCCTCATATGGTGGAAGAAGCTGGGGAGCTCTGTGGAGTCTCTTTTATAAGGGCACTAATCCCGTTCGTGAAGGCTCCACCCTCATGACCTGAGTACCTCCCAAAGGCCCACCTCCTAACACTATCATCTTTCGGGGTTAGGATTTCAGCATATGAATTTTGGGGTGACGCAGACGTTCAGACCATAGCACAGAGCTTGCGTACTTGACAGGAATTTAAAGTAGATTCCGTAGTAGTTTCCTCTGATTTGGAGCAGTATTTACCAGTGGATTAGTAGCAATCTTTAGCCGTAAATTATAAGCCTTTTTACTTAGTGAGATTTTTTGACTCTTGGAAACTTTATTAGTATTTAGTATTACACCCTTTATATAATTAATTTCCATTCTCTTGATATATTGTTTTTATTTTAAACTGGGAATCCATGTGAGAAAACAGATAAAGAAGCAAACCATGGTGAGGAGACATTTATGTAACATGTTTTTAATTTTGAAAGTAGTTGAGCTGCTCAATGCCTCCTTTAGCCTTTTATTTGTTTAGCAAGCATTTACTGAGTATGTCATATATAGAAAACATATTTCAGTAGAAATTATGAAGGAATTAGGATATTTTCTATGAGATACTTGATAGTATGTTGTGAAATGAAACATAGGGTTAAAAAAACCTTCATTATTCAGATGAGAAAACATAAATATATACGTGTGTGTTTATGTGTGTGTGTGTTTAGTTTATCGAATAACTGCTGTTTGCACAGTGTTCTGTGTTAACTAGAGCAGGGTGTGGGTGGTTTTAGTACTCTAAGGAGCATAATGTCCTGTGGATAAGTAACACATTTGCACAAATAGTGTAAAGACATGAATAAAGTGGACTAAGGAAAGAAGTAGTAAGTGGCCTGAGTGTGGTATAGGGAAGGCACAGTGGTCAATCACCAGGCTCTGAAAGCAGACTTAGAAGTTCAAACCTTTGCTCCTGATTTATTAGCTATGTAACCTTGAGATAGTTGTCTCATGGGGTTGTTATGAATATTAAAGGAGATCATGCACGTCAAGCACTTAGCATCATAATTGCTACATAGTATATGCTCAATAAGTTTTGCTGTTATTATTATTAATATTACAGAACCTGCAGACTAGAATATAGCTCAGATAATATTCCAAGGCATGTTTTTAGAACAGAAGTGAAAGCTTTCATCCTTTAATTCAGTTTTGCATCCTCCCTCCTACCCCAAAAGTTAATACATAGTAAAGGATGTGTCACAATATGCAGAAATTTCTTGGCAAATGTTAGACATCATCCAGATCTTGAAGGAAGTGGTAAACATCGCTTGATGGATGAAGATAAGAGATATTCTAAGTGAAGGCAGCACCGTGAGCAAAAGCACAGAACTGAGGTTGAGCTGGATGTCAGGTGACCCTAGGAGGCAGATCTGATTGGAGCAAAGAGATCTTGGAGTAATGAATAAACTGAGGTAAATTTACATCAGTGACTCCAAGAAATGAGACTGGATTTTGTAATACAAAAATAATTTAATGAAAAATATATTTGAGTGAGTAAGCTGTATGTAAAGTCAATATTAAAATGCAGTTAAAATGGAAAATTTTTCTAGGGAGAAATAGCATTGACTTAGTCCCATTTTCTTACTTCCACATAAATGTGGCAGGCTAGATGTTTCTGGAGGGGAAAAAGCAAATTCAACTCTAAATCATCTCTAGGTAACTTATATGCATTGTGATTTGTCTGACTGTTGTGTTCTATAGATTTCTTACTTCAGAATCCCGAGTCGTTTACCATTGCCGTAGGCTGAATGAGGCATGAGCTAATGAGTGAGCTAAAAGCAGAATACAGATGTTCCTAAGGAATTCAGTAAAGAGTTACTGCATAAAGAAATGCCATCATTGTTTTACCTTTAACCATAGCCCAGGCCTTAATTTTCCTGCACTAACAAGGCTTTTGAAACAAAGCAGTGAAAGGGAAAAATATCCATGGAGTCATGGTCTTTACTGAATGGTATTGATCCTGCCCTTGTAAAACATTCCCTTTCTTCTTCTCCTAAAGAGAACAGGAAGAGCAGACCCGAGAGAATAATAGGCCAATCTTCGAAAAGTCTCACTCCCGCAGATAGGAGCAAATAAAGAGCTTGAGGCTGGAGTCGAGAGGTGCCATTGGCAAATGAGGAAAGCTGTCTGTCTACGAGGGGCTTTGCAGGTCTAACTATGAATTATCAAATCCTGTTGGATTTATACACAGATCCCCCTAAGGTTTTGGCTCAAAGGTAAAAGTTTAGCAGAAGGTTAGCTGGAAAAAAGTGAGATTTTGTTACGCCATGATTGCATATTGTTAAATGAGGGGGTTAGTATAATTTTACATTAAATCTCCTATTTAAATACAGTGTCTCTGTGCTAATATTAACAATACGTACTTTATAGTTTTCATAGTCGTTTTCTATAATTTTTTATTTTACCTTTACAGTTCGTATAAGGTGGGCTGTTTTATTCTTCCTAATACAGATGAGAAAACTGATGATGAAAGATATTGGCACATTTATGAACTTAGCTTTGGCAATCGCGGGAGATGAGAATCCTAACCTGGTCACCTACTAGCTGTGTGATCTTGGGCTAACTTCTTTCTCTTATCTTTGGGAAGGGAATAAGAACACCTATGTCCTTGTGGTTATTGTAAAGATCAGTGAGCTTGTATATGTAAAGTACTTAGTGCACTGCCTGGCTAAAGTAAGCATACATAAGAGCTAATCTTCTGTTATTTCCATTGTTACATATAGCAAATTTTTCTACTTAGGTGCAGGAAACCATCAGTGAGAACGCATGCCCTAGTGGGTGTGGAGGTTGTGTGTGTCCCTGTCTCTCCCTCTCTCTTTCTCTTCCCTTCTCCAGCTCTTCCACACATTTGCACTTGAATTGAGTAATTACGCGCAGGGTCAGTGGTGGTCTGAGACCATGATCAGTTTAGCTTGGGTCCACCTAGCGTTAGTGTGCCTTAATTGTAGCACCAGGCTGAGAGCCTTTGTCAAGCCTCTCAAGTCCAAACTTTAAAAATGGAGGATAAAGTTTGACTTATCTGCTGTTTGGGCTTCCATACCACTCCACTCCATGGTGATCCTTTATGCTACACTTTAAGTTCAGCACAGAGTTTCTTTTAAGAGAAAAAAATTTATATATAGTATTTTTTATCCCATGGCCATTAATGAAGTATCATGATAACAAAGGAGACTTTGCTGCTTTTATCAGAACTGTAAAAATTCTATTATACTAAAATCAGTCTGTCTCAAGGTTGGATTCTATTTGAAGCTAAAAGTCAGTAACCTTTCTTTTTTTTCTGATCTTGACACCTATAAGCTATATTCAAGATTTTACATAGAATGTTAAGGATGTGTTAAAGGTTTAGAGGAAGACTATTTATTTTCGTATGCGCTTCTTATGTTCTTAAGAAAGAGAATGCAAATCATTTTGTACTTAGAGACAGATGCTCTGAGAAATAAAAAAAAAAAATTAAAACACTGCATAAAGATGTGACATTTTAAAAAGTTTTTTCTCTTCCTCTTGTTTCTTTGTAGAACTAGTAAAATACCATTTAAAAGTGTATTTAGAATAGTGACAATTTAGATATAAGGATTGACATGAATTACAGGAATTTGTTATAAAAACTTTGGCATATTAAAACAAATAATTTTTCAAGTTTAGTCCCTTGTGGCACCTGGTTTCTTATTCATGCAACAAGGACAAAGATTCATCTAAATAATGGGGATATATTGAGAAGGTGTTACAGAATGGGTGAGAGGTGTTTGAAAGTCAACTCTTAAAAGTCTGTTTATGCTACTGGAAATATAACCTTCTGTAGAATAAGAAACAGGGTTTTTAGTTCAAGAAGTTCTGAGACTACTGTATCATACTTTATGTGCAAACTTGAAACTATTTGCATTTATGAGTTATTCCATAGTACCTCCAGAACTCAGAACAAAACCGCTTTTGCCAGTCAAAGAAATATAGTGATCTTTTTGAATTTCTAATATGATCTTACTTACCTTGGAAGAAAAAAAGACTTTTCATTTTACAATTAGTAAATTGTGATGACGGCGTACTGGTCGGGTATATGTCTTTTAAATTAGTATTTCCATGGGACTTAATGCACAATTGGCTACTCTTTTTATATCATATCTTTTAGGACTCAAGTGAAGCTGGTTTATGTGATACATTTTAGATTTAAAGAAAAAAATATCATGAAAATAAAAACGAAAACTGCCAGCTGATTAGCCAGAATTATTTTTGAACAGCGGGAGCCCAGAACACATACTGTCAAGTGAAAAGTTCTATTCCAATTAAATTTCCAATTAATGTGCACCCTGTTGTCTCTTAGATATTGCCCCTACCTGGACTGATAATTATGGACCACAAGAAAAGAAGATCTTCCTAAGTCCCTCTGTTCGCCTTAAGGCAGAGAAACTGGAAATGGTAAATATTTTAAATTTCCGTTTTGCTTCAGGAAAACAACAGCAAGGAAGTGTTCTCATTCTTTGAGAGGGTAAAGGACTGGAGCCATTCGTTTCTTGAAGAGTTGTTTATTTGCAGTTTAAATGAACGGCAGTTCGGGTTTAAATGATTTAATTGATGTTTGAGTTGGGTAGTTCATGATGGTTCACTAGTACAAGATAGAAATTGAACCTTTTGTAACTAAATTGACATTCAAATTAGTCAGTTTCTTCCTGTGTGGAAATAAGACAAATGTGATGTTTTACGCTGTAGAATCAAAGGAAACATGGAATAAATTATGACAAAGTGTAGTGACTTCATATATAGTAGCAATAAGTGCAAGGAAGTAATACTCCATTATTCAGTTTTTTAAAAAGGGAAACTAAATCCTAAAGAACAAAATGGTCAGATGCTCACTAAATATAAGGAAGATGATACCAGTGTACTAAGGCACCAAAAAATAGTCCTGGGGTGGGTAAAATATTGAGAGCTTTTCTATATAAAAGAAACCTCAGATGATTAAAAAGAAAAATTGAAAGTAGAAAAGCATTTTAAAACTTTCCCTATCAGATTACCTGGGAGCCGACAGGAAAAATGTGCTACGGCTTGTTTTAAATATAAAAATGGATATAGTGCTTAAGGCCGACAGCCTCTACTCTACCGTCATTTTTTTGTGGATAATGATGTTTTACATTTTAGAAAATGCATGGCTAGAATAAATGCACATTACATTTATTCATGTATTCATAACTTTGCATGGTCTTATAACAATACCCTTTTCATTGCCAATTTGAATCTTACCCATTGTTCAAGTTCTGACTCAATTCCAGCTCCTTCATGTAGACTTTGCTAACTATTACAGTTTGAGTCAATATTGCCTTATTTTGTACACCTGTAGCACTTACCATCACTTTGTAGTATCCTATCATCTTTCATGTATCTTGTTTTATCAATGAGATAAAGCTTCATTACAGCAATACCCAGGTGCCTGCCACTGTTTAAACACCTGGTTTCTGCTCAATAAAACTTTCCAATTAATTCAATACTTGAGATCTATTTACAAAAGAGATTTACAAAATTTTGTAAATTGTTATTTACAAAATCCTGAGTATCTTTTTGCTAATTTGTGCTTTCTTTTCGTTTGTGGCTAAAATGTAAGTTTTGGCTAATGGCAAGGTTTAGAATGAGTTAATATGAACACTTTCAAAAAATAGAATGTTTGAGGTTTAAAAGCATCTCTGTAAATGAATGGTTGTTGTTTTTTAATGGTATTGCTTTAATATGCATATGTAAACATCCAAGACTTAATACTAAGTATTCCTCTGGATAAGGAGAAAATTATCTAGCTAATGACTACCTGACAGCCTTTGTTCTTTTACTTGGTTTAAATATTTGTAGCATATGATATATTTTTTAATCTGATTGGTATTCCCAGAGATATGGGAATCATCAAAATTTGTATTAATTCTGAGAAATATGAGTTGCCTGAATATTGAATCATAATTCCAGTTTTGGTCCTCCTTGTAGCCTAAGCAAGTTGATTATTTTTGTAGAAAAATAAAATGTCAGTTTTACAGCAAAAGAAAACCACATTCTGTGTAAATTCAGCTTCCTGGCTTTTATTCAAAATATATTTAATGACTGTGGTTAGTGGAGCATTCTTTGTTTTCAGAATTTGAAACTATATTTCACCTAATGAAAATTTTTTTCTAAAATCCAAATTAGTTACTATACACCCAGTTTTTCCTAAGCTACTCTTTATTTTTTGGATAGTTACATATTAATAAAATAATATCACTTTAATTTGAAACAGGTTCTGCTAATTTAGTTGCTACTTTGTAGACATTCAACCTTATTATCCATTACATTTTTAACGTATTTTCTACTCAGTAATAGATAAGGCCAGTGTGATCAAGTATTTACAATGTGATAAAATTATATCTTTTTCCTTTATCTTCTATAAATATATTGCATGTAATATCTAGAGAATTGGTAATATAAGATTTCACAAGGAGAAGATGTTGACTGATTATGTGGTTATTAAGCAATTAGCCTACTCAGTACAATTTTTAAGAAAGGCAGAGAGGTTAGAATTTGATGAAGAAAATTACCCGTCAAGATATATGTATGTATAACATTGTCTTCATGAAATCTCCCATGTTTTACTAGTCTAAGTAGACAATTTTATATCAGGATATACTGGAAAATGATATCTAACACTGAACTAGTTATTTGTTAGTTCCTTGTCTGAAAAAATGAATTGCTTCTTTCTGTGAATACTCTAAGAATGATTTCAGATACACATATTTTAAAGTAATTTCACCACAGTTATTTGTAGCACTATTTTTTCAAAGGATTTTTACGAGTATTGTCTCAATTGATCCTAACGTTAAACTTACGAGTAGATGTGATAAACATAATGAATAGGGATATGGTTTATAAGTTGGCTTGAAGGCAAAGAATTATTGCATCTCTACACTATCTGTATATTTGTACCTGAGAAAGATGCTTTGGGATACAGATGCCATTTCACTGATATTTACTTTACCTCTTGCCATTTCTGTAACATTTGAAGAAAGCTGTAGTGAGCGATGGCATACCCAATGTCTGATTATAGTTAATGAGATGTTCTTTGTATTAGGTTGGTAAGTATGTGATTAACATTGTAAAGAAGTAACATTTTTTAAATTCATCATTCAGTCATCAGAAAAAGTTAAGGACATTTATTTGTCCAATTAACAAATTTGCATTTTTGTTTAAGGTTAAAAGATGACATCAGTTATTCAAGTAATTATGGGAACCTACTTTTTGATTAAAAATAAATTACCTTCAATTTAAATTTATGAGCTTACCTCACAGACACGCTGTGTTCATCTAGAGTAAATCTTACTTTCAAGAAAACTTTCACCTGTTACAAGTTTGACTCTAGATCAATTTACACCGTGGTTAACAGCATTTTGTAATTTTATTACTACTTATAATAAGAATCACCATATATTGAGTACCTTCTGTGATAGGTGTTTTAGTTGCATTTACTTTTGTAAAACTGTTTTTATTTCTTTAAATGAAAATATCGATCATACCCAAGAATGTTTATATTGTATATTTATGGTTTAAACAGTAGTAAAACAAGCAGGCATGTACCCACCACCCAGCTAAGAATGAGAACCTTTGACATTACCTATGTGTTTCTTCCTGATCGTATATACCTCTCCCCTCCGCAAGAGGTAACTCTTTTAAATTTTGAGTTTACTATTTATATGCTTTTTAAAAATTGATTACTAAAATATTATGAGGTCAAAGAGTTTGTTTACCTTCAACTTTACTTGAGGTTGCCAAAATTTTCTCTTGTTTCTCGAGCTCCTAGAAAAATGCTTG
Organism: Equus quagga; assembly: GCF_021613505.1. Lineage (NCBI taxonomy): Eukaryota > Metazoa > Chordata > Mammalia > Perissodactyla > Equidae > Equus > Equus quagga. The sequence goes on along the minus strand of NC_060277.1, from coordinate 86,941,213 downwards.
GCTCAGAGTAAATGCTCAGAAAATAATTGTTGGATTGGCGAGGTGTTTTCTAAAGTAGTTTTACCAATTTTTGTTTCTGCTAGTCTTAGGTCAGAGTTCCCACTGCTTCACATACTTTACATCTGGTCTAATTATAATGCATATTGATTTATTTTTACCATCTTATTTTAAAATTTTTTTCTTTTTCATCACTTCTTTTTTTCCTCTCTTCGTTGTATTCTTTGGTTTGATTATGTTTGATTATTTGGTGGTTGTTTTTGCATTTTATTTTTTCTCCTCTAACTTGTTTAGAAATTATACCTTCTCTTGCTATTCTTTTAGTGATTACCTTAAAATTTCAACATGAATATTTAACTTAAAATTCACCAGTCTAGAGTTAATCAGAATCTTTACTCCTCTTTCAAACATATGAGGCACTTATATACTCTAACTCTGATTAGCCTCTTTGCAACTTACACGTATGCTTATTATTGCCCAGGATTTTAGCTTTACTGACAAATTGTTTCTCTAGTTCACTGTCTTTCTTTGTAGCTGATGCGGGGTCGGTGAGCCGAGGAGTCGAAAGAAAGATTTCTTAGACTCTCAAGATCTGGCAGTAGTGCTCTTTTATTTAGAGAATAGTGTGGAATAGCATGGGGACAGGACCCATGGGCAGGCAGAGCTGGTGCGTGGGGACAAGGCCCACGGGCAGTCAGAGCTCCTGCTGCTGCCCCCGCTGGCATGGGGACAAGACCCATGGGCAGGCAGAGCTGGTGCGTGGGGACAAGACCCACGGGCAGTCAGAACTCCTGCTGCTGCCCCCGCTGGCATGGGGACAAGACCCATGGGCAGGCAGAGCTGGTGCGTGGGGACAAGACCCACAGGCAGTCAGAACTCCTGCTGCTGCCGCTGCTGCTGCCCCCGCTGGCATGGGGACAGGACCCATGGGCAGGCAGAGCTGGTGCGTGGGGACAGGACCCACGGGCGGTCAGAGCTCCTGCTGCTGCCCCCGCTGGCATGGGGACAGGACCCATGGGCAGGCAGAGCTGGTGTGTGGGGACAAGACCCACGGGCAGTCAGAGCTCCTGCTGCTGCCCCCGCTGGCATGGGGACAGGACCCATGGGCAGGCAGAGCTGGTGTGTGGGGACAAGACCCACAGGCAGTCAGAGCTCCTGCTGCTGCCCTGAGTTGAGGGTTAGGGCTAATTTTATAAGGCATAGGTACGTGACTTATTTTTACTGGAAAAAAAGAAAAGATGATGTAAAAAGTCATTAAATGATTTCAGTGCAGATGGGGTCTGGTTATTGTGCGGTCATATAACTTTAGATACGAATCTGGCCATATAGATCGGCATGCAGGTGAGGATGCCCCGGGCTTCTCTCCCTGGGGCAGTCCTAATTCATACCATAAAAAACGTCCACTGGGTCATATAGTTTGGCATGTAGGCCAGGTCACCTTGGGCTTCTCTAGCTGGGGCAGCCTTAATCCACATCAGTAGCCATCTGCTATTTCACATACCCACTGAGTTTCTAATTTGTTATTATCTACCTAGTATTTTTATAATAGTATCTTGTTCCTAACTTTTATTCTTAATTCACCTTTTTTTAACTTAGAAATGACAAACAAAATGTAGTATATTCATACAATGGACTATTATTGGGCCACAAAAGGAATGAAGTTCTGATGTACGCCACAGCATAGATAAACCTTGAAACATTAAGCTAAGTGCAAGAAGCCAGACACAAAAAGCTGCAAATTGTGTGATTCTCTTTTGATGAAATGCCCAGAATAGACAAATCCATAGAGACAGAAAGTAGATTAGTGGTTGCCTGGGGCTGGGAGGACAGGGGAAATAGCGAGTGACTGCTAATGGGTATGGGGTTTCTTTGGGGAGTAATGAGAATTTTCTAGAGTTAGTGGTGATTGATGCACAACTTTGTGAATATACTAAAAGCCACTTAACTGTACACTAAAATGGTGAACTTTATGGTATGTGAATTATAACTCAATAAATGTTATTAATAAAATGAGAAGTCACGTATTGATAGTATGGTACCATTTATACAAAAGTCAAAACTTAAAAATATTTTTTAAACTGTTCATCATATATATTTATAAAAATATGAAGTAATGGTATAAAAACATGCCTAGGAAATGTCCATAAGAAACTCCATAAAAAGAGAATGTAAAAAAGTGAAAAGGTATGCCAAAAACTGGGAGAAAATATTTGTAATATACATAACATATAACATATGCTAGTATCCACAATATGTAAAGAACTCCTATAAATAAATCAGAAAAAGACCCACCAATATCACTCCTAGGTGTATATGCTAAAGAATTTTTTATGCATGTGCTATAGTAGATATGTACAAGGATGTTCGTTGTTACATTTCTGCATTACCAAGCAGAAGACCCCAATGACCATCGACAGGAGGATGGATAAATAAATTGTGACATATTAATCTAATCAAATGTTATATTTATTAGCAAAAATGGATATATTAATGTTACAGTAGCATATAACCCCATGGATGAATGATAAAACCATAGAGTAGAGTGAAAAAAGCAAGTTTCAGAAGACTGTCTGCAACAGTTTTAGGAAGCTAAAAACAACAAAACAAGATAGTGTGTTAGGGATACATAAGTATGTGACAAACCATTTTAAAATAAATAGTAGAGGAATGACAATCACACAGTTCATTAGCAGTGGTTACCTTTAGTGGAGTGGGACAGGAGTATGTGAAATAAGTTTAGTAATTCTTAAATGGATTCATGGATGTCATATTTTATTGTCCTGCTTTAAAACATGTATTTGTTACATATATGTTTTTAGTATATATCAAATGTTATATAATAAATGCTTGGTACCATTAAACCAAATGGACAACAGTTGTTACCTCTGGGGAGAAGTTCAGAAGAGGCTTTTGCAATGTTCTCTTACATTCAAAATCTGAGGTAAATATACTTAAATGCTAAGCTTTAATGTATCTAATAATTTACATACATTATTTTTATAGAATTATATATACATTATATACAATAATTTTAATGTATATAATAATTTAATGTTATAATAGTTATAGCAATTCTAAAAAGCATGCAAAAGACCTAAAATGACAGAATAGAAAGCTGTGGTATACTGATAATTTTTTAAAAACATGGGACACTATATATAGTATAATTTAACTTTTGCCAAAAAATGCATAATTTATATATTTTTATATATAGGTGCTATATTCATAGGAAAAAAACTAGGAAAATTAGACATCAAACTGTTAATAGTGTTTGTCTCTGGAGCAGAGGTTCTGAAGGGCAGAGATGTGGGGGTTTTGCCTCAGGGGACATTTGGCAATATCTGGAGACATTTTTGGTTTTCACAATTGGGAGAATGCCACCAAATTAGGAATCACTAAAAAAAATGCTTCTATGTATGAAAATTTAAAACATATTGTTAGATAATTTATGAGTAAAACTCATTGCTAATAAACATGTAAACATAGTTCAATCTCACTTGTAATTAGGGAAATTCAAATTAACAAACAATAAACTATTTCATATCCAACATATTGACAAAAATTAAAGTGTGAAACCAGCAAATGCTGTTAAGAATGTACAAAAATAGAAGTACTTATATGCTTGTGGTGTGCATAAATTGGTACAACCAGTTTGAAGAGTAATTTTACAATGTCCAACAAAATTGACAGTATGTTTACCCTATGACTCAGCGTTTCCTCTTTTAAGGTCATACTGTAGAGAAATTTTCACACATCTATACAAGGAGAGGTATTTAATGTTTTGTAATAAAAACAGATTGGAGTAATTATAAAAGCTCATCAGTCAGAGAGTGGATAATAAATTATAGTATATTCATACAGTAGGATACCATTTAAAGTTAAAATAAGTGAACCAATTTTGCAGATAATAATGTTGAGCAATTGTGAAATCATAACATTGAGGTAAAAATAAAAATAATTTGTAAAGTTGTCCTTTTGTATTATATTATTCATGTAAATTTTTAAATATATTTAAATACATATTATTAGGGGATACATATAGTAATGACATCCAATCATAGACAGGACAGATACGCTAACCTTAGGATAGTAGTTCCTGCTGAGGAACAATGGAGAAAGCTTGCGACCAAGTCTATAGTATTTATTTCTTGAAAAATATATATATATTTCAAGCAAATATCAATGAGTATTTGATGATAGTGAGTACATGGGTGTTCTTTGTATCTTTGTATTATTCTCTTTTCCTTTTTTTTTTTTTTTTTGTATATTTGGTACATTTTTATGACTGAAAGAAAAGAACACCAAAAGTTGAGAATCATTACTCCATGTTATGCAAGACGAATGTTTACAGCTGTGTGGACAGGGTAGGCAGATATGTTAGACTCAGCCCCAGAGGCACTTTGGAAGTGACTGTCCTCCCTTCCTCCTGTCTCTCTCACTGTGCCAGCTACCTGTCTAGTACCAGTTTGTTCTCGCCGTAGTGTATCCTGTACACACTTCTGTTAACTTACATATTGCACTAATTGCATTTATTTACGTGTTATTCTCACCCTGGAGACAATAAGCTCTTCGAGGATAGTGGCTCTACCTTTGCATAGTTTAATGCCTGATAAATAGTAAGCACTAAATAAATACTTGGTAAATGAAATGATGAATGACGGAACAGATTCCAAAGGAGGAAGAAATTTATAAAGGACAATTACCAATATTAAATTTTGTCTACATTTTAGTTTTGATATGATTGACACAAAATATGTTCTTGCCAGAGTCCAATAAGAGGGCATCCAATCAGGCCCTATGTGTTAGTTAAGATTAGGTTTTGCTGTATATAACTGGAGAACCTAAAATAACAGGGGTTTCCATTAGAAATTTAAGTCTCTCACACCCAAAGAAGGCTGAAAGAAGGCCATCCAGGCTGCCATGGAGGTTCTACAGTGCCAGGGACCCGTGCTCCCACTATCTTTCTGCTCCACCATCGTAGGTAGCTCATGAACCAAGATGACTACTTGAACTCCAACAATCTTTTTCTTCCTGTCTTCCTCCCTCCCTCCCCCCTCCCTCCTTTCCTTCTTTCCTTTCGTTCCAAAGTGAGAAAGAAAAAGGACAAGAAGTGCCTACCCCTACTTTTGAAAGACTTCTTGGAAGTACCTACAGCACTTCGCCTTCTGTCTCCTTGGCAGTACATAGTCACATGGCCTCATCAAGCTGCAAAAGGGGCTGGGAAATAGTGTTTTTTACCTGGATGGCAATGTTTCCAGTTAAAAATTGTGGTTCTGTTACTAAGAACAAGAAGAGAATGGACATTGGAATACAGCTAGCAGTGTCTGAATTCTTAATCGGCTATGGATACTAAAAGGAGAAAGTAGTGAGAAGTGGCTTCCAGAGAAAGTGTTCTAGTTTACTACTTTTGTAAGCCTGCCCATAAACAAGCCAAAAATTAGAATATGTTGTATTTAACCCAATTCCTGTCAACTTTAGTTTTGGTCTCAAGTACAAGATATTAACACAATATCCATGTTTTAGAGTGCTACTTATAGAAATGAATATTAAATTGGATTTAATAAGATTTCCTTGCTATTTTTCTTCTGCCATATCACATATTTTAAACTAAGAAATTGTTTGAGTTTTGGTTCTAGGGCTATACTTATAGGTTTGACATTAGCCAAAGTGCTAGCCTTGAAAAAAAAAGTGGTGGTGGAGTCGAAAGTTAATATTTTATAGAAAAGTAATCCATAAATAGTCAGCTGACTTTCTTTCGGCATCTAATTCTGTTCACTGTCCTTGATATTGATTCTTTTCCCTGCGTTGTAAAATAAAGTTGTAATGAAAAGTTTTATTCTTTGGAGATTTGAAAAAATTGCTTCACATGAATCTTTTTCCTTCCAGGCTCTAAATTATCTTGGTATTCAGCCCACAAAGGAGCAACAGCAAGCCCTGAGACAGCAAGTGCAAGTAGACCCAAAGGGGACAGTGTCTTTTGGAGGTAATATTAGGCTTATCATGTTGTAACATCACAGAAACTTTGTCGAAGAGTTATTGTGACTCGTTTTCATTAAACATGCCTCTTCTTTAGAAGGAAAGAGAGAAAAATAAGACCACATCTATTTCAAGTTCCTTAATCAGTACTCTAAAAACGCAGCTAGAGTTACTCGCCTGGCTGGGTCAGCAGAAAGCAGAACTTTCTTACAGTCTTTCAGCTCTCAAATATCATCATTCTATTGTAATCTTTTACATTTTTTATTTATTGCATAAACATTGCTTAGTAAAACCAAAAAAGTACGAAATATAGGAGTCCTAATTCTGCTACTGTGAAATTCTAATCTTTTTTTCAGCTAATATGATAGAATAAATATTTTTATGATGCTGTATAATTATTCTTATTAAAGATAGCATAATGTTGACATACATAGTTGATGTACTATAATATTAAACCTTTCCACCATTGGGAATTTTGATGGTTTCTCAGTAGTTGATATTATAAATAATTCTATATCATAACTTTTTTTCTTCTAAATCTCCACAAATGGTTTGGACTTTTGAAATGTATTGATAAGTTCTTTTCCAGAGACATTTTCCACATGTATTTGTTCTGCCACTAGTAATATCTGAATGTAACAGTTTTTTGTATCCTTGACAGCATTAAGTATTAAAATTGTTTTTCTTATACAGTAGCTACAACATTGTATCATTTTTAAAACGTCTGTATTGCTAAAGAAAGAAATTCATTTTTTTGGTTTTGAAGTGATAAAAAAAAGATGTATTTGCTCCCTCTCCTCTTGAAAACAACTCCAAAATAATAAGGAGAATAAGAAACAGAATTGCAGGTATAACTAAAACCATTATATGTAAAGACAGAAAGTGGATGAGGAAAGTAAATGAATTAGTGAGCAGAGACAGATAAAGCCCAAGTGGCTGGAGAGAGAGGGATATCACAATGGGGAATAGACTGATTTGCCCCTGAAAAGGCTTAGGAATTGAAAGCGTCAAGTACTTCTGAAGACTGGCCGTAGGCAGGGCATTTAAAACAAGCTAGTTAGAAATCTGGATAAGGAGCAATTATATATGCTATTCCCTGCCCCGTCTCAGGCAATCCAGCAACTACCACTCACTCCCTTATGCTTGCAGAGGGAAATAAGTATATTCTCTTGAGAAATTAAACTAGAGAGAGTCTGGCCCTGTAGTTGCCAGCAGCCAGGGAATGTGGAGGGAGTGTATGGTGAGTTATCATTCACAACACACACCCAGCTTGCTCGGTGAAATTTGCAGCCATGTTTATACTCTATAGCAAGAGATTGTAGGCTTCTTCTGAAGCTGAACAAAAATATCAGCTGGCCACCCGATTGCTCTGTACTGCAACCCGCCAGTCGACAAGGCAAGTTATGTACAGAAAATTTCTAATCAACGTTTTAGTGCTGGGTTCATCTTAAGTGTGAACTCATAGCCAAGGGTCAACAGACATTTGGAGAAATCCTCTAACATAAAATATAGAGCCCCAAACTATCAGACAAATAGAAAAAAAAGGAACTCAGAAAAAAGGGAAATATTGCAAGAACGGAAGAGAACCTCAGATATACCATAATTACCATGTTTAAAAAGATAAGCAGGGGCCGGCCCAGTGGTATAGTGGTTAGGTTTGTGCACTCTGCTTCGGTGGCCCAGGTTTCACCGGTTCAGATCCCAGGTACAGACCTACACACTACTCATTAAGCTATGCTGTGGTGGCGTTCCATATACAAAATAGAGGAGGATTGGCACAGATATTAGCTCACCGACAATCCTCCTTAAGCAAAAGGAGGAAGATTGGCAACAGATGTTAGCTCAGGGCCAATCTTCCTCACCGAAAAAAAAAAAAAAAGAAAAAGATAAATGAAGATAAGACATGCATGAAATAAGAGTAGGTATTGTAAAATAGGAATAATCAGAGAACATTAAAAGGATCCTTGGAAATTAAAAATACAGTAGCCAAAATAAAAGAATCTGAGGATACACAGGTGAATAGGTCACACTCCACCTCCAAAGAAGCTTACAGTTTGCTAGGACCGCATCAGCAGTCCTAGCAATCCTAATAATCACGAATAGAGGCCTTTGAGTCAGACGGTAAATGGAATCCTGCTCTGCTGCTTATTTGACAGGTGGCCTTGGGAAGTTTAAGCCAGTTAACTTATCTTACTCCAAACTGCAAAGTAGTGAGGATAAGAGGACCTACTTCAGAAAATTCTGATGACGAAATTGCAAAGCACCATGCCTAGCATATAGAGACTGTTACAGAAACATTGATGGCTATTATTTGTTTATTAATTTTTACCACCAAAAGTCTAGTTACCATCCGAGCTATTATTATTATTAAACCTCGGGTTCTTCCAGCTAGAAAAGCTGTAAATCATAATGTTGTCATGTGTTTCAGAAAAAGTTCTGCTCATAACAAAAGAGTTGGAGACATAGTTATGCCTGTGATAGATATTTGCTTTATTGTCTTAGCTGATTTATTAATTTCAGCATAAAGTTAAATGAAGTAAGTTAAAACCAGTTTATCTCTTACTTCTTGTTTGAACTTATATTTGTCTGCCACTTCAGTTAATACTATTTTAAAGTAATTTATTTAAGTAAGGTAAATTTTAAGCGTTAGTTATGACACATAGCTTCAACTTCATATAGAAAAAGATAAGCTTTATTTAGATGAGGTTAATTGCTGTGTTCTTACTGAAATGTGTTCCATTTTAGATTTTGTCCAGGTTGCCAGAAACTTGTTTTGCTTGCAGTTGAATGAAGTAGATATTGAGGCACATGAAATTTCCAGCTTATTACAGTCACAGGTAGAGTATGCTCTATAGAATTATCTTGATGGCACTGAAATCATAAGCCTTGAATGTTGTGTGTCATATGTAGCCTTTTTTTCATTTTTCTCTGTCTTTTAAATGTTATGCCAATAATACATGCTTCTTGGATAAATATAATGCAATAAAGATTAATTTACAGTCAAAAGAAAAATTTCACCTTGATCCCCTCCATCCTCCTCTTTCACTGTCCCCTCATGCTACTCCCATCCCTGAATTTACCACAGACGAGTACTCATGTCATAAGTATATACTCTGAAATTTTACAGTCTGAACCATCCTCAGGTAATCAGCATCCAAATCAAGACACACAGCATTAAAGAAATACATTACCAGGACCCTGATGCTCTCCTCCCCCCGTGTTCCCTCCCTCCCCCTCCCTCAGCCAAGCTAACTACTCTTTCGCCTTCTAACAACTTAGATTGGCTTTGCCTGTTTTTGTGCTTCATGTAATTGAAATTGCAAAATCTGTTAACTTCAGAAGTCGTTTGTTCTACAGGACTTTGACATTTATGTTGTCAAATCTTTCAGTCCTTTTCATTATAGATTTTTTTGTATGGAAGACTGACCCTGAGCTAACATCTGTTGCCAATCTTTCTCTTTTTGCTTGAGGAAGATTGTCACTGAGCTAACACCTGTGCCAATCTTCCTCTATTTTATGTGGGATGCTGCCACAGCGTGGCTTGATGAGCAGTGCGAGGTCCGTGCCTGGGATCCAAACCTGTGTACCCCGGGTCGCTGAAGCAGCGTGCACAAACTTAACTGTTAGACCACAAGGCCAGCCCCTCATTATAGATTTTTGATGTTGTTATGTTATTAAGGAAGGTCTTCCCAATTTATGTGATATATAATTTATATGTTTAATTCACTGAAAATTTATTCTTGTCTATGCATAAAGTAGTGCCCCAAATGGATAACCATTTGCCCTTGTCCCACCGTCATATATTTGATAACCGTCCTTCTCCACTTTTGCCACTAATTTGATATACAAACCTTATCATATACTAAATTTCTATCTAGATACACAGATCTGTTTCTAGACACACCACTCTCTTCCACTGATTCATCTCTCTCTACCAGTACATTATTGTTTTAATTATTCTAGCTTTATAGTCTTAGGTTCATTGCTATCTGGTAGGGTAAGTCCTTAAATTTTTTTTTTTTTTGACTTCTTGATGTAGGTCTTTTAGATAATCTTTAAAAGCATTTTAACATGGTAATAAAAATTCAGTTGGGACTTTTTTTTAATTTGAATTGCATTGAATTTAGAAGATGGTTTGGGAGAAATGGACATGGTTTATTTCTCCATTCATTTAGGTCTTTATTGATGTTTTGGAGAGAGAATTATATCTTGCTTAATATATGTCTTGAATAATTTCTTGTTAGGTCTGAATAGATATGCTATAGTTTTTTGATGCTATTGGGAATGGGATTTTTTTTTACTGTTATATTTTCTGATTGATGATTACCAAAGATATTAATTTTTGAATGGTTATTTTATGTGATGCCACTGTATTAAACTCCCTTATTTCAGTTGTTTTTTAATTATTTCTCTTGGGTTTTCTAGGGACACATTTGAAATTAATTACATTTTTGTCTGTTTAACAAATTTTTACTTTTTCTGAATACTGTTGAATAGGAGCAGCAAAAGTGAACAAGAAATAAATTTCCATGATATTTGAGCCATTTTACATATTTACCTTTTTTAAAAGAAGCTAGCATTATCTTATTTAAGTAGGTTTTATACCATTTCTATTTTTCTGGAACAGTTTCAATAATGGAAACTTTATTTGTTCTTTTAAGGTTTGAAAATGTTTCATATGCCAAATGATCTGGGCCTAGGTCTTTCAGGAGAGGAGATAGATCCTACTTTTTAATGTCTTCTGTGGTTATTCTATTCAAGTTTTTATCTTTTTCTTGAATAATTTTGTTAATGTACATGTTCCTAAAAAATTTTTTCTGGGGCCGGCCCGGTGGCACAGCAGTTAAGTGCACACGCATGTTCCGCTTCGGTGGCCCGGGGGTTCGCTGGTTTGGATCCCGGGTGCACACATAGCACCACTTGGCACACCATGCTGTGGCAGGCATCCCACATATAAAGTAGAGGAAGATGGGCACGGATGTTAGCTCAGGGCCAGTCTTCCTCAGCAAAAAGAGGAGGATTGGCAGCAGTTAGCTCAGGGCTAATCTTCCTCAAAAAAAAAAAAAGTTTTTTTTTTCTTTTATCAAGATATTAAAATTTATTAACGATTAACATGGAACTTTTTTTAGGTTTTTAATCTTAATTTGATGATAGTGCATTTTATTTCATAGATGTCCTACATAATGTTTACAAAGTAGTCACACTCACAAGTTTTTATTTTCATATTTTAATTATCACTCAGTATACAATATTTCCATTGTGGTTGCTTCTTTGACTCTTATTTTGAACTTTTTTAAACCTTTTCTAGTTTCATAGTTCCTTTTTTTTTTTGAGGACGATTACCTCAGAGCTAACATCCACCACCAATCCTCCTCTTTTTGCTGAGGAAGAGTGGCCCTGAGCTAACATCTATGCCAATCTTCGTCTGCTTTATATGTGGGATGCCTGCCACAGCATGGCTTGATAAGTAATGTGTAGATCCACGGCCAGGATCTGAACCAGCAAACCCCAGGCTTCCTAAAGCAGAGCACGCAAACGTAACTGCTATACCACTGGGCCAGCCCCTGTAGTTCCCTTTTGGTTACTGATTTATAGTTTAATTCCGCTGAGGTTAGAGACATTCTATATGCTGTTAATCCATTGGCCATCTACCCAGACATATAGTCAGTTTTCTGAAATGTCTCCCATCTTTTGAAAAGCATGTATATTCTGCACTTGTGGGGTACAGTGCTCCCTGTATGTCAGTTAGGTCAGGGTTGTTAACATGTGCTTCAAATTTTTTCTTTTCTTTTTTTTCTTCTTCAAATTTTCTATTTCCTTACTCTTTTTTTTTTTTTTTGGTCATCTTTTATTGTCTGTTACTGACAAGTTTGGTTTCCAATGATTATAAATATTTTTCTTTTCTAAAGAAAACTGTTATATAACTCTTTTAAATGTATCTAATGGAATCTAAATACTGTAGTTTTTGATACCCGTAATCATTTATTTAAAAGAAAATTCATGCATAAATTCTTATCTCAGAAATTTATCATCTTTCCTTTTTCTCTCTTATTTCTATTCTATATTGCCCTAGAATGTTATCCTGATATATTATCATTCAAGCATATAGTATGCTTAAAAACCTTTCATTTATCACCCTATCTTTTTGCTGCAAAAAAATTTAAGTAAATTAGAATGTATTTGTTTTAAATTCACTGTGTTTTCATAAGCTCTTACATATTCAAATTTTCTTCTGAATTGAATAGTAATTATACTTATTATTGGCACACAATCAAAAAATATAATGTAAATTTTGATCAGTTATTTTTATAAAGGTAATTTTTAAAATATAAATTTATATTTCAGTGGGATGGAAGGAGGATTATTTGCAGTCCAGCTATGTCACTTATAAGATTTCCTTACTTGCCTGGGTGCTTCTGGACTCTACATTCTGGTGGTTTGTTTGTCTTCCTAAGTCTTAATAGAAGACACATTCTCCTACCTTGTTCTTCCTTTTAAATATTCTTGCCTAATCTTTGCTCTTGTCCATATAAGTTCTAGCAAAAATCTTACTGTATTGAATTTATAGATTATTTTGGGAAGAAGCAACATCTTTATAAGTTTAAATCTTCCTATGTTGAACATGTTTTGGCTTTTTATTTATTTATATCTTTTTGAATGGCATAAATACATTTGGTATGTTTTTTTCCAATACAGGCTTTATTAATCTTTTGTTAGATTTATTTCTAGTTCTCTTACACTTTTTTTGCCATTATAATAAATGCTTTTTTTAAAAATTAAGACTTTATTTTTTTTTGAGCAGTTTTAGGTTCACAGAAAAATTGAGGGGAACGTACAGAGATTTCCCATTTGCCCTCTGTCCCCACACAGGCATGGTCTTCTCTATTATCAGCATCCTCCGTTGGAGTAGTACACTCATTACAATTGATGAACCTACATTGACACATCATAATCACCTAAAGTCCATAGTTTACATTACAGTTCTGTGTTGTACATTCTCTGTGGGTTTGGACAAACTTATAATCACATGTATCAATCATTTTTACTGCCTTGAAAATCCTCTATGCTCTGCCTGTTTCTCTCTCCACACCCCTGTCCCCAACTCCTGGCAACCAGTGATCCTTTTATTGTCTCTATAGTTTTGCGCTTTCCAGAGTGTCACGTAGTTGGAATCAGACAATATGTAGCCTTTTCAGATTGGCTTCTTTCATTTAGTAATATGCATTTAAGGCTCCTTCATGCCTTTCCATGTCTTTTTAGCACTGATTAATATTCCATTGTCTGGATGTACCACGATTTATTTATCCATTCTCCTACTGGAGGACATCTTAATTGCTTCCAAGTTTTGGCAGTTGTGAATAAAGCTGCTATAAACATCCATATGCAAGTTTTTGTGTGGACCTAAGTTTTCAACTCCTTTGGGTAAATACCAAGGAGCGCAATTAGGGGATCATATGGTAAGAGGGTGTTTAGTTTTGTAAGAAACCACCCAGTTGTCTTCCGATGTGACTGTACCATTTTACATTCCCACCAGCAATGAATGAGAGTTCCTGTTGCTGACAGTGAGATTTCCCCGAGACCTAGTTGTTTGGAAACTCACAGGAGACCCAGTTCTCTCAGAATCGAAGCATTGGTTTCTCAGAACTGATTCTTGTAGCATTTGCTGAAGCTGTAGGAGCACAGTTTTCCTTCCACTGATTCGGGTGTTACATGTTTATCTACCTGATGTTGACAGCAGAGCATTGTTTTCTTACTGCCAAATAGTTCTCAAGGAGACCATACCCACTTTTGATGAGGAAAGGCAAAGGTGTTTGGATGGCTTACAACATAAGCGAAGTAGGGGACTCAGAGTACTTTGTAGGAGCATGCAGAGCTTTCTTAGCAGCTGCAAAGAAATACTCGTGCTCCAAATCAGTAATTTGCTTCCTTCTCACCAATATGATTTTAAGACAGATAAGAATATATTCAATCTGTGATACTTTGATAGCCAAAGCCAAGTGCTGATGGTGATTGTGCAAGGTCTTCTACGTGCCAATAACTTCCTGTTTGTGGCTTCTGATCAACATGTTGTGCAACAGTCACTGTATCAATTTATAATCCTTTCTGCTTGTCAGGACACAGAAGATATCCCTGTAAAATGTTGACTTTATTTTCACTTGAATCCACAATGAAGAATACATTGTACTTCACCACACTTGCATATGTAACTGAAACAGAAGGCCCAAAGAATTACTTACCTTTTCTACATCATTGCATTCTTATTTAATATCCAATTCTATTTCATTAAATATTTGGTCTTACAATTCACTAATGGGTCCTGTACCACAGTTTGAAAAACACTGTAAAAATCACTGCTTGTGAAGCAGCTCACCAGAAACAAAGCAAAAATATCTCATTATTTTGTAGTATAATTCCTAATTTTTTTGAGTTAGAGAGCAAGTATAGTGCCTCATCTGAAGTATATCAATTGATCTGTGGTTGAGGATGCTGACAGCCTGTGAAGGTGGGGAAATTCCACTCTGGTTACCCCCTCAACCATCTTGTCACGAACAATAGAGTCAGCTTTGATAATCCATCTGTTAGGGATGCTTGTTTTTTACTCATATGTTTCCTTTTTTGGCTTGTCTTCTCCTTAATTCACTGTTTAAAAATATTTTTACTGAAGTATAATGGACACACGGTAAAGTACAAAAATCCCAAGTGTCCAACTTGATGAATTTCTGTTAGTATCTTATGTGTAATCACCACTCAGAAGGCTCCTTCATGCCAACATCCGACAGAACCACCATTCCCACATTTATAGTGGAACCACTATTCTGCCTTATATAACGTAGCTTTCTTTTGCCTGTTCTTGAACTTCATAATAAATAGAATCATACAGCATATATACTCTTTTATAACTAGCTTCTTTCAATCGTTATTTTGTCTTACTCATAAGATTTCTTGAGATGCTTCCTTTAAGAAGGAAGAATTGCTGAGTCAGTGTAAGTCAGTCCTACTTTTCTTTAATTGAGAAAAAACTTAGTTTTGGAATAATATGGCATTTAGAACCAAAAATATAATTATCTTACTGTGATTCTAATCATCACTGCTATATTAAAAAATTCACACCGTGCTACACCTGCTGCTGGCACAAGGTTACACACTGAAGAGGCAAGGTTGGAGCCTACATTAGCAGTATTCTAAACTTAGCAACAGCAGACCATAGTCCATCATAATATGATGGGTTTTCTACACTAATCAAGTGTCGTAAATGGATTATCTTAAAATTACAGAGAGAATACTGTAAATTCCTAATTTCACAATTGGAGTTCTTGCTAAATCAATTTAATGGATTGCAACCATCATTTTAATGAATGAAATAGAATAGAATGGAAAATATCAAAGTGAATTGTATATAGTAAGCGTGAGTATACAGCTATTCCACTGCTGGATGTTTATCCAAAGAAAATGAAAACACGAATGCATAAAGATATATGCACCCCTATGTTCATTGCAGCATTATTCACAGTAGCCAAGAGTTGGAAACAACCTAGCTGCCCATCAAGGGACAAATGGATAAAGAAGAGGTGGTATATATACACAATGGAATACTATTCAGCTATAAAAAAAAAGATGAAATCTTGCCATTTGTGACAACATGGATGAACCTTGAGGGTATTATGTAAGTGAAATAAGTGAGACAGTCAAATATCGTATGGTCTCACTTATAAGTAGAAGATAAAAACAACCACCACAACAAACACACACACATATAGATACAGAGAGTAGACTGGTGATTACTAGAGGGGATGGGGGAGGGAAGAGGGTGAAAAGGGTGTCAGGGCACATGTGTATGATGATGGATGGTAATTCGTCTTTGGCGCATGAACATGATGTAGTCTACACAGAAATTGAAATATGATGTACACCTGAAATTTCTATAATGTTATAAACCAGTGTTACCTCAATTAAAAAAGAAATGAGTAATGTTTCACTTATACTGAGTCATGATATAAATGGTATTTTCACTGTGTAGCAATAAATACTTTATAACCACTTCATTATATATTCATCTGTAAAACATTAAATATATATTGAACAACTACAATGTGTATGGCATTGTGTTTGGTGCTGCAGCACATGTTATTAAAGTAAGTAAAACTGGAGCCTGTCCCTCAAAGAACTTAGGGTATAGTGTAGGAAAAGTTATGTACACAAATAAGTATATTAAAGAATGCAGTGTGATAAGGCCATAGTGATATTAGAGCTTAGAACATTCAGAGAAGATTCGTAACAGAGTTGGCAGTGGAGTGAGTTTTGAATGATAAATAGGATTCTTTCTGCTCAAGAGGTAAACAGAGAGTGGTAAGAGTATTAGCATGAACAAAAATATATATATAAAGTGATGGTAAACAGAGAGTAATCTACTTTTTTAGAATAGATAATTGAGTACATGCAGGTCAGTGAAGGAAGTTAGGCCTGAAAGGGTAAAATTTGTACTTTTCTCAGTAGTCAGTGAGGAGTCATTAGGGAGATTAGTGACATGATCAAAGTGATATTTTAGAAATAGTCATCTTTAATAGTGTGGGTTATCTTGGAAGGAAATGAAACTGGTGGTAGATAGTCTAGAAAGGGGACAAAGGAAAGAGTCCAAATACAGAATAATAACTAAACTATGGTAAAGGTGAGGAGAGTGAAAAGGAATGGAGAAACAGAGCTACAATATTTACCAAAAACAGCAAGTATATCATCAATAAGACTTGCATTTAGATATAAGAACCAAGAGAGAATGAGTTAAAGATAATTCCAGAGTTTTGATTAGAATGCTTGATAATATGATGGTACCGATAATAGAAACAGGGAAATAAGAAAGGTGAAGAAGATAATGGGTTGTGTTTTAGAGAAAGTTGGAGATGCTGACAGGTAACCAAAGGGCCGTTGGAAATAAGGAGTGGACACCAGGAGAGGAATTTGGGAATGATTTGGAGGATGGTAGTTGAAGCATGGCAGTGAATGTCATCACTCAGGGAGAGCTTGAAGAGAAAAAGGCAGAAAGGCACAAACTTTGGGGAACCTCCCCATTCCCCCATTTAAGGAGTAGAAATGAAATTAAGTCATTATTACCGGCCTAAATATTCTGATGGGTAGGTGAGATGACGGGAAATCAAAAACCTAGGAAGAGAAAATTTCAGGAACAAATGGCTTGAGCAATGTTGTATGTAACAAAGAGGTTAAGAAAGTTGATAGGGGACATTTATTTTGTCAAATAGGTTTACTGGTGACACTGCAAGTACTTATTTTTGAAATGTGGGGATGGGAGGAAAGATGTGTAAATCAGGTTATAGGAAGTAAAAGGAGTGAGCAGGGGAAATGGAGAAAATAAGGGAATACACAGAAATTTTAAGGAAAGGAGGTAATTGAATAGGTTCCTGATGGAAGGCTTTATCAATAAAATTAGACTGAAACAGAGGTGGTCATTTTGTTCTGTTTAAGATGAGTTGAGGTTGGGAATGTGGCCAGTGGAATAGTGGCTATCCAGAATTGATACAAGTGAAATAACTTAAAAATGATGATGGTGGAGCAACAGTGGAGGGAGAGATGAGGTCAGACCCAGACAGCACAGTCCAATGACCTCCCACAGTGTCTCTTGGTATCTCCATAGGAGACTTGAGAAAGCAGAGTGGAAATGATTTACAATGTCATTTACCAGGTATTGCAGAGGTCAGGGAGCTGAAGGGTGGCAAATGATATCATGGGAGCCAGGCAGGAAAGGGATGTAAGAAGGTAAGGAGGATAAAGTCCAAGAGTTGAAGGTAGATTAGAAAGCAGGTATCAGTCTAGAATCATTGATGTTAATTAGCAGCAATTCATTTCACTTGCTGCTTGCTTAGTTGAAGCATATTTGAACTTTTTTCTTTTCTTTTATGCTTTTTGGTGAGGAAGATTGGCCCTGAGCTAACATCTGTTGCCAAGCTTCCTCTTTTTTTTCTCCCCAAAGCCTCAGTACATAGTTGTATGAACTATTTTAACGAACTATTTTAAACAGTCACTGAGCACAAAGGGGCTTTTCAAAGAATTCACAAGTAATATTTATGGCCAGTTGTCTGGCTATAAGTTTTTGCTGCTTAGCCTAAAATGGCAAAAGAATTATAAAATATGGTTTTGGTTTTTTTTAAAGTCGTGGTTTGTTCTACGACTGTTCAGTATAGTGTTTTGCCTCCCAAAATGGTACCATGGATTCTTTTATGCATGATCTACCTCCATGTTTTAAGCTCAGAAGCTTATGATTACATCCCTAAGACCCCAGTCCATACTTTCTCTTAGTAAATTATTATAGCCCTGTTATCTAAACTCTTATTTAAACTTTTGAATTCTGCTTATTTCACTTCTTCGGATAACAAGATAGAATAGGCCCATCTGAATGTTGATGTTAAGGCCGTTGGAAGCCTCACAGGAAAGAAAGTTAGGTTTTCTAAATCCTATGTTTCTCCAACTTATCTGACCAGAGGGAGCACTACCACCGTCTCCACTGCCCAGGTTTGCTTTTGCACAAAACTAGTTAATATTCTGTGGAACACACTTTGGGGAATGTTATGTTTGAAAATGTATCAAAAACTAATCTAGAATAGTTTAAGAATGAATTATATGAGTGTGTGTGTCAAGTACTTAAGAGAGAGTAGAGGAACAGAGACAGATGAAGAATATGAGATCATGTATATTTTGGACGATGGCCATAGACAAAAGCAAATATGTCAGGACAAAAGGAAAAATAATGTTTAGGAAAAATATTTCTTCCAAAATTTGAGGAATTATGCCTACTTCTGTTAGTCTAGGATTTGGAAAGCAAATCTGAATTTATCATTTCTATTCCACCATGATTTTTGTTGAGTAGTTGATAAAAATCACAGACTAATGTCAGACCTCTGGGAATCTTGGAATAGCCATCTGTTAGCTGTGAAACCTTAGGCAAATTACTAACCTTTTGAGCACGTTTCCTCGTCTGTAAAATGGAGACAAGGTTATAGTAAGGATTTAATTTTGAATATACATAGTCCTTAGCAATGTATCTGCACTTAGTAAGCTCCCAAGAAATGGTTGGTATTATTAATTGTTTGTATTATCTGTTCCTACTCTGCATTCACCTCCTGTCTGTGCTTTAAGTCCATATCTATATAGCAATTGCTTTCTCTACTTAATCCTTTAAACTATATTTTATATACTTTATTTTTAGTTCTATTATGACTTCTACGTAGAAGATAGTTATGATTAGACTTGGATTTTTATCTCTGATAAGTTTGTCATTGTTTTTTACCTTGTAATTAACTGTCAGAGAGATTATGCTAGAAGAGGAACTGTCATCTCTGCTATTTTCTGTTGTTGTTACTCACTTGTGCATGAATTATTAATATTATCTTCAAACCACAGTTTCTGTGCAGGAATCTGTTTAAACCACTTGGCTGTTACTTTATATTTTGTTTAGTTAAAACAAGACACATAATCCATTAATACACTTTACTGGGTTCCTGTAAACCATCTTGGTTGGTAGTGTCCAGCATTTTGTTAGCCATGGATACCATGTTCTTGGAGTGGATGTCTTTAGGGAATAGTTTATGTCGATAAGTCGTAAAGTCTTTTTGACATTATAAACACAGTCTTGGAATTTGAACTTTTAAGGAAAATTATATTGTTAAAATAAGAATCATAAAGATGACAACAGAGTATGCATACCTTCCAGTCATCTAAATTCTGTTATAAGTAACAACAATGTAAGGTTAAGCTTAAAGGAGTGAAGTTACCCCACGTTACCTTAATATTCTCTTATCTGGTTAAATGACTCCAAAGAAAGAAACTGAATTTGTTATTGGAATGCAAAAGCATAAGACTCCTTAAAAAGGACCTTTGTGTTCGTCCTCATAATTGGCGTCTAATGCGTGACTTTCCTCTTATATTTTAATGTTGACAGCTTCTTCCCTGTGAATCCTTAGAAGCAAATGAAATGGAAAGGCTTAAGCGTGAACGAAATGATGCTTTGGAAGAAGTGAACACACTTAAGGTAATCTCCAGTTTAGCTTCCTTACATTTTCCTTAGGAAAAGGAAAGAAAGTTATCTTGTGTTAAGCTCTGACATATTGGGGCTTAGTTTTATTTTTAATTAAAAATATTAATATGAAATAGCTTAATATTAATCTCAAATAATTGATATTGGAGAGTAATATCAAATAATTCAAAGCTAATTTATTTCTCAGTCAGCCTTTAGAGAGTTAATTTTTTAGTTCACACACTTATTATTCATCTTCCCATTATCCTTGTAAGATTCAGTGTGACAGTGGCTTTTGCTCATACCTTCCAGTCTGACTACTTCTCATCCCTTTTCTTCCTCACATTGGTGGCAAGGATGAGGAGCCAGCAAAGTGAGCCATGACAGTTTTGGATCCTCAAGTGTTCATTGGGAAATACATTTTCTCCCATGTTCACGGGCATGCTGCAGGGACATCTTGTTTTTGCTAACGTAATTTGGAATTAAAGCAGTATGATTTAAGGGAAGAAAAAACACACAGTATATGTCAGATATGCTTTAAGATTTTGATTCTCTTTGTATATTTTCATTCTGTTTTTAGTAGAATATTAAATTTAAATTATATCCTAATTTTTATAGAAAGCCATTATATTTTCTGAATCTTCAAGAAAAGTAGTATAACTACTTGATTGCTGTTAATTTACCGTAGGAATATATTTTAAAATTATTTTTAGTTACTTTCTGAAATAAGTGAAATTCTATTGCTTATTTATTTAATTTTCATTAAAGCAAAATCTTTATATAAAAAAAAAGAAAGACATTTCCTTGCTACCTTAGTTTTTACATTCTGACCTCTAGAGGAAGCCACTGTTGAGCATATCTTATTTATTCTTTCAGAGAGTTGCTCTTGTATAGCTAATCATATGTTAAAAAATAAGTATATACATGTATTTTGACTTTTACATAAATCACTTCATACATTGTACACTTTCTTATAACTAGCATTGTATCTTGGGCTGCTTCTTAGGTTAATATATACAGATCTTCCAGATTCTTCTTAAAGGCTCTCCCAGCATCAGATGGTTCTGTCCTAGGTTATTTAGCCAGTTCCTTGTTGACGGATATTTAGGCTATTTCCAGTTTTCCATTATTAAAAATAATTCTATCATAAATAGCTTTGTAGGTGTATCTTTGTGCAATTGTAGAATTCTAGAAGTACAAATTGAGGAGCCAGCCTAGTGGCATAGTGGTTTAGTTCACGTGCTCTGCTTCGGCAGCCCCGGGGTTTGTGGGTTCAGATCCTGGGCACAGACCTATGCACTGCTCATCAAGCCATGCTGTGGCGGCATCCCCCATACAGAGAGGAGGAGGATTGGCACAGATGTTAGCTCAGCATCAGTCTTCCTCAAGCAAAAAGAGGAAGATTGGCAACAGATATTAGCTCAGGGCCGATTTTCCTCACCAAAAAAAAAAAAAGTACAAATTGAATAAATTTCTGAAAGTGAAATTGCTTTATCAAAGGATATGGGCACAATTGATTTTATATTTGTTACCAAATTCCCTTTCAAAAGTCTTTCCCAATTCATGTTCCTTCCAAATGTATATGAACATTTTATTACTAAAGGTCTATTTTATATACTTCTTTTTATAACTTTGAAACCACTATCTTTCCAAAGTGTTTTGGTATAACAATTAAGCGTTAAGATGCAAAATATAAATTTAGTTTTAAAAATAAATTGACAATAATTTCCTCTTATTCTCTTCGAAAACATCTCCAATGTTGGTTACCTTGGTAAAATAGCATTTTTATATAATTTATCTCTTCATAAACTATTAAATCTTATGGTTCATCAGAATGTTCAGAGTTTTTGGATCTTTTTCATTTCTTTCATGTTTATTATTATTAAATTTAGTTTCATATATTTCAGTTTTTTATTTGAATATCAGTATTAATTATTAGAATTTTAATTTAAAACTGAATTCATGTAACATTTAAAGAAGGCTTCCCTCAGGGGCTATTCAATAGATCAGGATTCACATTTAAAGTTTATGAAATATAACTGAATATATCCTAGTGTGACAAAACCTGAGATCCCAGATAAAACATATTCTGTATTTTATCATTTCCTTTACCTGAGTCCTGTCTATTGGCTGAGAACTGCTTGTTTAGCTATATAAAAGAGTATACGAAACAATAAATATTTCATTAGAGGTAATGTTTGTACTTTCAGTTTTTCTGCTTGTGTTGTACACACACAAAAAAATATCAGAGGTTGTTAAATGCAGTATGTAGGATGAGTAGACAGCCTCTCATCGCTCCCATTGTCTTGTGACATCTGTATTCTTCATGTCTGATTTGAGATAGAAATAAAAATGAAACCAAGATATTTGGTGCCAATGGCTAATTTTTATTTTGCAAGAATGATTTTTAAAAATGCTCTGTGCTTTATTTAACATAAAGCCTTTCGACAGAGTTCACATTGCTAGTGCTTTGCAAAGCTGAATAAAAATAAATATAACTTTCATTTACAGATGCAAAAAACTGGGACACAAAGAGGGAAGGTGACTTGCCAGAGCATAAAAGCACAGGAGCCAGCGGTTTCTTGGCTCCCAGTCTGTGGCAGACTCATTAGATTGCTGTATTATATTCATCTTCATATACCTGCGTTTCATCTCTTAGACAGCAGTGAGCTGAAATATACTGGAAAGCAGGCTGCTCTTCTTTTTTTGAGGAAGATTAGCCCTGAGCTAACATCTCCCACCAATCCTTCTCTTTTTGCTGAGGAAGATTGGCCCTGAGCTAACATCCATGCTCATCTTCCTCTATTTTATATGTGGGATGCCTGCCACAGTATAGCTTGACAAGGAGTGCGTAGGTCTGCACCTGGGATCCGAACCAGCAAACCCCAGAGCCACCAAAGCAGAATGTATGACCTTAACCGCAGTGCCACCAGGCTGGCCCTAGGTTGCTTCTTACAAACATTGCAATGTTGCCATGAATATTTACCACTCAGTTTAATCTTCAAGCACTTTCTCTGTTCAAGTTTATAATAAAATAGGTCTTTTTTTTCGTGAGGAAGATTGGCCCTCAGCTAACATCTGTTGTCAATCTTCCTCTATTTTTTCCTTGAAGAGGATTGTCACTGAGCTAACATCTGTGCCATCTTCCTCTATTTTATATGTGGGACGCTGCCACAGCATGGCTTGATGAGTGGTATGTAGGTCCGTGCACAGGATTTGAACCTGCAAACCCCAGGCTACTGAAGCAGAACATGCAAACTTAACCGCTATGCCACTGGGCCAACCCTTAAAATAATTCTTAAATTACTCTTAGTATTTCTGATTCAGTCAATAAAATATGAATTTATTTATGATATACTTAACAAACTTGAACATTTTAGGGTATATGCTTAATTTTAAGTTCAAAGATGATAATATTTGACTTGCATGTGTAATATTATTCTATCTTACTAACTATTATTTTATAAATTGGTTATGCCAGTCATAACTTCATTTTTATGGATAATCTTCCAAGGATAAGCTAAAGTAAGAAAACCATGGTCAACCCAGTTCCATGTGTTCTCTTTCGAAGGGTAGGGAGGCTTCTAAGCTGTGATAATAATGCTCTTCAGTTTGGAAGCTCTTTGGCAGTGATAGCCATTACCCAAAATTTAGTTAATATTTACGCGTTTTGATTTTGATTGACTTACTCTAAACCTCAGATTTTGAGATTTTTCAAAATGGCTAATTAAAGTAACAGAAAGTACATTTACATCACAATTATACTGTAAATAACTAATTACTTTTAAATGGTATGTATAAAGCCAGAAAAGTGATTGGGAACTACATCTTCAGATTGTAGCAATTGGACATTTGGGGAATTTATAAGCTTTGAAACAAAACCCTAGAAATGATACTCATTGATGCCTTCATAACAAGTTATTAATTCAGTGGTTTTTAAATATAGGAAAAATTATTTGAATCAGAAAGGCAAAGGAAACAATTGACAGAAGAACTCCAGAATGTGAAACAAGTAAGTGCATGTATTGTATATATGTCTATCGTGTACGTGTGTGTAAACGTGAGGAATAGTTATACAGCAGTGATGCTGTGTGATACCCCAGAGCTTACAGATGTGAATCATAGAGTATAAAATAGCATAGATCTTAAAAGCACCACTTTTAGAGGCTATACCTTTGCTGAAGTCCTGCTACTCTTGCTCAAAGAAATGTTAAAACTTTTCTTTGAAATTGCTTTCAAAATCAGATAACCAAGGCCTGAAACCATCAATGTCATTGCTTTTCTATTCTTTTTTCTTTTTCCTTTTTCTTTAATTTTTCCCTTTTCTGCTGTTACTTGTACCTCCTTTTTTACTTTTATTTTTTAGTAATAAGAAGTAAACATTTATGCTTAGAACAAATCAAATACAATGACATTATGAAACAGATTAACACGTAAAATATTAATAAGTATAGAAAGTTAAGAGAACGTTGTTAGAGATCAAAGGTAATCACCTGATTTTGAATCTCCCCAACATTATCCTCTCAGAAAACATAAAATCGACGAAGAGTGCAAATAAAACCATACAGGACCCATATCTTGAATATGACTATGTGACAAAGAACACCACAACCTTCAAAGTACATATAAAAAAAGTAAAAACATTCCAACAAAATCCTGCAGCTTGCCTGCCACTGAAACCTGGGATACAGAGAGCAGAGGGAGTAAGCCTTAAATGGCTCTGGAAAAGAATAGGGAAAAGCAGAGCAATTAGATGAAGTACAGATAAAATCACCTCCAGAAAGAGAAAATACAGCAATTAATGCCAAATTGGTGAGCACAGGACAGGGTTTGGTGATTCTCAGGACTTGAGAAGGTGTGTGCAACCCGGAGTGGCAGCCTTAGAGAATCACTGCTTCTGGGGAAGAATCAAAAAAATAGAGTTTGGGTAATATCCCTTGAGAGTAGGCAATGAAGGGAAAGAAGGAAATGAGAGGGGAAAAGTAAGGATCTTGCAGAAATGAAAGAGAAACAAAGTATCCCAATCCTCTCCATCTCCTCCTGCCATGGCCATCGACAACGTGATCCATACAAGAAAGTGCACAAAAGAGGGTGCTGTTGAACTAAGCAGTCTTTGTGTGAAAGAAAAAGGAATGGGGGGGAAACATCTGTCCCCATTATTATAAATAACTGTTAAAAATCAGACAATAGAAATTAAAGCTTTCCTTCTGATGAAGACTCTCCAGAACAATTCAACCACAAAGCTGAAGGAAACTGTGAAACAACAGTCCATACTCAACTAAATATCTTCAAACAAGCATTTGGCGCTAAGAAAATAATACCCCGGGGGCCAGCCCAGTGGCGTAGTGGTTAAGTTTGTGCGTTCTGCTTTGGCAGCCCAGAGTTCATGGGTTGGGATCCTGGGTATGGACCTACACACTGCTCAGCAAACCATGCTGTGGTGGCATCCCACATATAGAATAGAGGAAGATTTGCAACAGATGTTAGCTCAGGGCCAATCTTCCTCACCAAGAGAAAAAGAAAGAAAACACCTCAAATCAGAAATAAAAAAACTAAGAATAGAAACTGACAACAAACAGGAAGAAATAAAATGAGAGTTGATAAAAATTTATGAAAGAAATAGAAGAGAAAAACAAAATTGTATCAGAAATGAAAACTAAATTACAAGTTGACCAAGAAAGAATATAACCAAATGAAAAAGCTTTAAAGAAAACCAGAAAAGTAACCAGGAAAATGAGAAAGAAATAAAGAAGTAAAAGAAATTCTTGAGGAAGTAAATCAAAACAACTGAACGGCACTAATATTTAGAACTATATTCCAAGAAAACTTTCCAGAAATAAAAGAAGGCCTGAACCTATTATTACATACTAGGGAAATTTTACATGGAAAGATCAACTCTAGGACATATCCAGTAAAACTATTAGACTTTAAAGATAGAGGGAAAAAATGTACAGTGCCTCCAAGTGAAAAGATCAAGTAACTTACAAAGGCAACAGAAATCGACCAGCATCAGCCTTCTCAACACAATATACAAAGTAAGGCAATAGGGGAGCAACATTTTCAAGAAACTAAAGGATAGTAAATGTAGACCAAGAATATTGTACATGGCCAGGTTGACTTTCTGCTATCAAAGCCATAGAAAAACAGGACTGTGCCAGTATTCAGGGAGTACTGTACATATGTAGCATTCCTGAGGAATCTAGGAGAGGATGAGTTTCATCCAGCCAAAAAATGACTGGAATAACTTTGTCAAGAGTTTCCAAACAGTACTCATTTTATATGTGTTATTTTCTAGGTTAAACTAAATGAGAGTGAGTTCACAGGTAAACGAATAATGTGTAAACATTATGTCTGACAAAAATCAAAAGATTCAATTTATTTAAAAGATGAGAGGATAAGGGAGAAAAAAGGAGGAAATAGAATATAATCATTCTGTGTATAAGTAAAGGATAGTAGTCAACAAATATCCTTTAAAACTGACATCAAATAGTAAAAGATCAGGTACAAATAGAGGGTGTATCAGGCACTATTATAAAAAGTAATAATACAAAGGTAACCTATAGAATGAAAATATGAACTTTCCTAAACATGAAAGGAAATTTTATTGAAAAGCAAAAAGGACACACAAAATAGAGAAACACAGTAAATATAATGTACACAATTGATTTCAACAAAATGTGACGAAATTGAGACCAAACATAATAGTCCTCTTAATTAACGTGAATGGGATTAACTCACCTATTACAAGAAAAGATTTTTTAAGGAAAATACAGTTTACCAAAACTGACCTCAGTAGAGATAGAAAGCTTAACAGACCAGTTTCCATAGAAGAAATAAAATTATCAGGAAACTACCCTACAGAATAGGACCGCCAGATACGTTTCACAAGGAAGTTTAATCAAACCTTTGGAATCAGTCCCAAAACTACATAAGTGGCTTTAGTATAAAAAAAAGAAAGAGGAAGATCCAAGATGGCGCCGTGAGTAGTCCTCTTTGTCTCTCCCCCTTCGAGTCTACAATTATTTGGACACTTATCGCTTGACAAAGGATATCCAGACAGCATCTCAGGACGTCTGAGATACCCACGCGACTATACATCGGAAGGCGGACGGACTTTCCTCCGGGAGGATGTGGAAATAGGTGAAAACTCTCCGACCCCGACGAGCAGCCTAGTACCCGCAAGCGGCTTTCTTCCAACGGACGCCCCCAGAGGATCTACACACATCTAGGGCAGGAGCGAGCACACAACAGAGGAGCAACGGTGGAAACAGGTGACCAGAACCCTACCTAAAACCCCCGCAATTACTCCTAAACACAGAGGGAAACTCTGGAGTAGCACATCTGAGCCTGCAGGGAGTGTCTCTCCCTGCCATTGGCGGGGAGACCCTGCCTGGTGTTCGCGGCACCCGGAGGGTCCCAGAGAGCGTTGCTGAGGGTACGGAGGTCTCCCAGCTGCCGTTGCCCGCCCTGTGGGACTAGGGATTGCCAGAGATCTCGGAGAGGACTGGGGCTGGGGGAAGTTTCAAAGGCCGGCTCTGCGACCTGGAGGGGAAGCTCCGGAGTTCCACCCGGGCAGCAGACAAAACTCTCTGTCTGCCATTAGCACAGGGGCCACGCCGAGCATTCACGGCTCCGGGAGAGGCCCGGAGAGAATCCCAGAGGGCGGGGTGACCCCCAGCCACTGTTGCCCGCCCCGTGGGACTAGGGATTGCCGGAGATCTCGGAGAGGACCGGGGCTGGGGGAAGTTTCAAAGGCCGGCTCTGCGACCCAGAGGGGAAGCCTCGGAGTTCCGCCCAGGCAGCAGACAAAGCTCTCTGTCTGCCAAGCCAAGCATTCGCGGCTCCGGGAGAGGCCCGGAGAGAATCCCAGAGGGCGGGGCGACCCCCAGCTGCCGTTGCCCGCCCCGTGGGACTAGGGATAGCCGGAGATCTCGGAGAGGACTGGGGCTGGGGGGAGTTCCAGAGACCCAGCTTCGTAGCCTAGGGGGAAACCCTACAGGCTCACAGCAGCCTTAGGGAAAGCCTCTGCACAGCACCAGTAGAAGGCACCCAGCCGCCAGCCACAAAGCTGGAAGACCCCAGGGCAAAAGCAGCATAGCTAGGTGAACTAACCACAGACTGTAGAAGATGCCAATAGCTCTCCTGAGACCCATAGAGGACAAGTGAGATTTTGTGGGTGCCGACAGCAACGGAGCGACAAATATAAGTGATCCCACCCCTGGCCGCTGGAAAAGCCCATAACACCGTGGCAGACCCCAAGGAGAGAGCACATCTAGGTGGGCTGCAACAGTAGGCACCAGCAGCCTGAAGCCCCCCTGTGACGGCCCCCACGGCAGAGGAGGGAATCCAAAGGGCCACTGTGGCTACGAGGAGGGGCCCAGGCCCAGTTAGCAACTGCAGACAGGGTTCCTGGTCGGTGCAGTATAAACAGCTGCTCCCCCACCGCAGCAGCTGAAACAAGTGAAAGGAGCAACTAAACTCTATCTCCATGCGGAGGCACAAATCAACAACATCAAGCAATATGAAAAAATACATTAAATCTCCAGAACAGAAAGAAAGTAACAAATACACAGAAAACAATCCCAAAGAAAATGAGATATATAACCTAAATGATGATGACTTCAAAACAGCCATCATTAAAATTCTCAATGAGTTAAGAGAGAATTCTGACCTACAACTCAACGAGTTCAGGAGCTATGTCACAAAAGAGTTTGATACGATAAAGAAGAACCAAACAGAAATATTGGAAATGAAGAACACAATAGAGGAGATTAAGAAAAATCTAGATGCTCTGAACAGTAGGGCGGATAATATGGAGGAAAGAATTAGCAATTTGGAAGATGGCAATATAGAATTGCTGCAGGCAGAGGAGGAGAGAGAAGCAAGACTAAAAAGAAATGAAGAAACTCTCCGAGAATTATCAGACACAATTAGGAGATGCAGCGTAAGGATTATAGGTATACCAGAGGGAGAAGAGAAGGAGAAAGGGGCAGAAAGCCTATTCAAAGAAATAATGGCTGAGAACTTCCCAAATCTGGTGAGGGAGATGGATCTTCAGGTGACAGAAGCCAATAGATCTCCAAACTTTATCAATGCAAGAAGACCAACTCCACGCCATATAGTAGTGAAGCTAGCAAAAGTCAATGACAAGGAGAAAATACTAAGGACAGCCAGGCAAAAGAAACTAACCTACAAAGGAACCCCCATCAGGCTATCAGCAGATTTCTCAGCAGAAACTTTACAGGCTAGAAGAGAATGGAATGATATATTCAAAAATCTGAAGGACAAAAATCTACAGCCGAGAATTCTCTACCCAGCGAAAATATCCTTCAAATACGATGGAGAAATAAAAACTTTCGCAGATAGACAAAAATTAAGGGAGTTCATTGCCACAAAACCTCCTCTTCAGGAAATCCTCAGGAAAACCCTCATTCCTGAAAAATCCAAAAAAGGAAAGGGGCTACAAAACCAAGAGCAGAGGAGATAAGTAGAAGGACAACAACAGAGAGTAGCAGCTCTACATCAGAACAGATTAAACCATGGGACGAGAAACAAAGAAAACTGAAGAAAACCGGAAAACAAGACACAAAATGGTAGTGGTAGGCCCCCACATCTCAATAATCACTCTAAATGTAAATGGATTGAACTCCCCAATCAAAAGACACAGAGTGGCAGGATGGATCAAAGAACAAGATCCAACAATATGCTGCCTCTAGGAAACACACCTCAGCCCCAAAGACCAACACAGACTCAGAGTGAAGGGATGGAGAACAATACTCCAAGCTAATAATGAACAAAAGAAAGCAGGTGTCGCTATACTAATATCAGACAAGGTAGATTTCAAAGCAAAACAGATAAAGAAAGATAAAGAGGGACAGTATATAATGATAAAAGGGACTCTCCACCAAGAAGACATAACACTTATAAATATATACGCACCCAACACAGGAGCACCAAAATTTGTAAAGCAACTCTTAATAGAACTAAAAGAAGACATCAACAACAATACAATAATAGTAGGGGACCTCAACACACCATTAACACCAATGGACAGAACATCCAGACAGAAAATCAACAAGGAAATAATAGAATTAAATGAAAAATTAGACCAGATGGACTTAATAGATATATATAGAACACTTCATCCAAAAACAGCAGGTTACACATTCTTCTCAAGTGCACATGGAACATTCTCAAGGATTGACCATATTTTGGGAACCAAAGCAAACATCAATAAATACAAGAGAGTTGAAATAATATCAAGCATCTTTTCTGATCATAACGCTATTAAACTAGAAATCAACTACAAGAAAAAAGCAGAGAAAGGTGCAAAAATGTGGAGACTAAACAACACGCTTCTCAACAAACAATGGATCATTGAAGAAATTAAAGAAGAAATCAAATATTATCTGGAGACAAATGAAAATGAGAACACGACATACCAAATCATTTGGGATGCAGCAAAAGCAGTCCTAAGAGGGAAATTCATCGCAATACAGGCTCACCTCACTAAACAAGAAAAAGCTCACGTAAGCAACCTCAAACGACACCTAACGGAACTAGAAAAAGAAGAACAAACAAAGCCCAGAGTCAGTAGAAGGAGGGAAATAATAAAAATAAGAGCAGAAATAAACGATATTGAAACAAAAAAGACAATAGAAAGGATCAATGAAACAAAGAGTTGGTTCTTCGAAAGAATTAACAAAATTGACAAACCCCTAGCCAGACTCACCAAGAAAAGAAGAGAGAAATCGCAAATTAATAAAATTAGGAATGACAGAGGAGAAATCACAACAGATACCAATGAAATACAAGAGATCATAAGAGAATACTATGAAAAACTATATGCCAACAAATTGAACAACCTGGAAGAAATGGACAAATTCCTAGACTCCTACAATCTCCCCAAACTGAATCAGGAAGAAATGGAGAATCTGAATAGGCCAATCACAAGTAAGGAAATAGAAACGGTAATCAAAAACCTCCCCAAAAATAAGAGTCCAGGACCAGACGGCTTCTCTAGAGAATTCTACCAAACATTCAAAGAAGACTTAATACCTATTCTCCTCAAACTGTTCTAGAAAATTGAGAAAGATGGAGAACTCCCTAACACATTCTATGAAGCCAACATCACTCTGATCCCCAAACCTGACAAGGACAACACAAAGAAGGAGAACTACAGGCCGATATCACTGATGAACATAGATGCAAAAATCCTCAACAAAATTTTGGCAAACCGATTACAGCAATACATCAAAAAGATTATACACCATGATCAAGTGGGATTTATACCAGGGACACAGGGATGGTTCAACATCCGCAAGTCAATCAACGTGATACACTACATCAACAAAATGAAAAACAAAAACCACATGATCATCTCAATAGATGCAGAGAAAGCATTCGACAAGATCCAACACCCATTTATGATAAAAACCCTCAGTAAAATGGGTATAGAAGGAAAGTATCTCAACATAATAAAGGCCATATATGATAGACCCACAGCCAACATCATACTCAATGGACAAAAACTGAAAGCCATCCCTCTGAGGACAGGAACAAGACAAGGGTGCCCACTTTCACCACTCCTATTCAACATAGTACTGGAGGTGCTGGCCAGAGCAATTCGGCAGGAAAAAGAAATAAAAGGAATCCAAATAGGTAACAAAGAAGTAAAACTCTCGTTGTTTGCAGACGACATGATTTTATATATAGAAAACCCCAAAGAATCCACAGAAAAACTAATAGAAATAATCAACAACTACAGCAAAGTAGCAGGGTATAAAATTAACGTGCATAAATCAGTAGCATTTCTATACACTAACAATGAACTAACAGAAAAAGAACTCAAGAACTCAATCCCATTCACAATCACAACGAAAAGAATAAAATACCTTGGGATAAACTTAACCAAGGAAGTGAAGGATCTATACAATGAAAACTACAAGACTTTCTTGAAAGAAATTGACGATGACATAAAGAGATGGAAAGACATTCCTTGCACATGGATTGGAAGAACAAACATAGTTAAAATGTCCATACTACCTAAAGCAATGTACAGATTCAATGCTATCCCAATCAGAATCCCAAGAACATTCTTCACAGAAATTGAACAAACAATCCTAAAATTCATATGGGGCAACAAAAGACCGTGAATTTCTAAAGCAATCCTGAGCAAGAAAAACAAAGCCGGCGGAATCACAATCCCCGATTTCAAAACATACTACAAAGCTACAGTGATCAAAACAGCATGGTACTGGTACAAAAACAGGTCCACAGATCAATGGAACAGAATTGAAAGCCCAGAGGTAAAACCACACATCTATGGACAGCTAATCTTCGACAAAGGAGCAGAGGGCCTACAATGGAGAAAAGAAAGTCTCTTCAACAAATGGTGCTGGGAAAACTGGACAGCCACATGCAAAAGACTGAAAATCGACCATTCTTTTTCACCACACACCAAAATAAACTCAAAATGGATCAAAGACCTAAAGATTAGGCCTGAGACAATAAGTCTTTTGGAAGAGAATATAGGCAGTACACTCTTTGACATCAGTTTCAAAAGAATCTTTTCGGACACTGTAACTCCTCAGTTGAGGGAAACAATAGAAAGAATAAACAAATGGGACTTCATCAGACTAAAGAGCTTCTTCAAGGCAAGGGAAAACAGGATTGAAACAAAAAAACAGCTCACTAATTGGGAAAAAATATTTACAAGCCACTTATCTGACAAAGGGTTAATCTCCATAATATACAAAGAACTCACACTGCTTAACAACAAAAAAACAAACAACCTGATCAAAAAATGGGCAGAGGACATGAACAGACATTTCTCAAAGGAAGATATGAATATGGCCAATAGACACATGAAAAGATGTTCATCATCGCTAATCATCAGGGAAATGCAAATCAAAACTACACTAAGATATCACCTTACACCCGTTAGATTGGCAAAAACATCCAAAACCAAGAGTGACAAATGTTGGAGAGGTTGTGGAGAAAAAGGAACCCTCATACACTGTTGGTGGGAATGCAAACTGGTACAGCCACTATGGAAAACAGTATGGAGATTTCTCAAAAAGTTAAAAATAGAAATACCCTATGACCCAGCCCTCCCATTACTGGGTATCTATCCTAAGAACCTGATATCAGAAATCTCAAGAGTCCGTTGCACCCCTATGTTCATCGCAGCATTATTTACAATAGCCAAGACGTGGAACCAGCCTACATGCCCAGAAACTGATGATTGGATAAAGAAGATGTGGTATATATACACAATGGAATACTACTCAGCCATAAAAAAAGACAAAATTGGCCCATTCACAACAACGTGGATGGACCTCGAGGGTATTATGTTAAGCGAAATAAGCCAGTCAGAGAAAGACAAACTCTATATGACTCCACTCATAGGTGGAAATTAGTATATTGATAAGGAGATCTGATCGGTGGTTACCAGGGAAAAGGGGGGTTGGGGGGAGGGCACAGAGGGGGAAGTGGTGTACCCACAACATGACTAACAAAAATGTACAACTGAAATCTCACAAGGTTGTAATCTATCATAACATTAATAAAAAAAAAAAAAAAAGAAAGAAAGAAAATTTCCAAATTCTTTTTTTGGAGCAAGTATAACACTGATGCCTAGACCTGATAAGAATAGCACAGAAAAAGAAAATGGAATTAGATTAGAAAAACAACTAGGGACATATGAATTGGAAAAGAAAAAAGAAAGCTGTCTCTATTTGCAGATAACATAAAAGTAATCCAGAAAACCTAGAGAATCAATGATAAAGCTAACTCAATGAAAATTCATAGGCTAGTAAGATATAAAATTAATATGCCAAACTCAATTGCATCCATATACATGAATAACAACCAGTTGGAAGTTTTAACAGTGGAGGAGAAACCAAAAATTGCATAGAAAAATGGGCAAAAGACATGAGCAGACAGTTCACCAAAAAGTTATAAACATGTCCCTTACACACATGAAAAGATATTCAATCTTTCTCATGATAAGAGAAATATTCATTAAATCTACACTGAGAGAGGACTTCCGTCTTCTAGCAATGGTGGAGTGAGATGCTGGCAGGACCTCACCCAACAGAAAACAAATCAAAGACCTAGATATTCTTCAGTAACCACCCAGGGAATTAGAGAGTGAACATCATCAGACAAACCGTTCCTCCTGAAGGAACTAAGTTTCCTATTTCCACGGCTTTAAGCCTGGAGCTAACAGCAATCTGACGCCAGTGGAAATTGACTCACACTTATGATCATTTGATATTCAAAAAAGATTCTAAAACAATTCAGTGGGGAAAAGAAGCTCCTTAAGAATACATGGTGCTGGAATAAGGGAATATTTCTGTGAGAAAAGAATGAATCTCAACCCTACCTCATATCATACTCAAAAACCAACTCTGAGTGGATTACAGATCTAAACTTAAGAACGGAAGCTATTCAATTCTAGAAGAAACTTTTGTGACCTCTGGTTAAGCAAAGTTATCAAACTATATAACTAAAATTGGTAAATTTTACTATTTATAAATTATACCTCAGTCGAGCTATATTTTTTTTTAAAAAACCTATGCCTGTACAATTTCTCACCCATCAGATTGGCAGAAATTCAACAACTTGACAGTACACTGTTGGCAAGGCTGTTTCAAAACAGGCATTCTCATATATTGCTGGCGGTAATGCAAGATGGTACACCGCTGTGAAGGAGAATTTGGCATTTCTGACAAATATGTGTATGCATTTACCCTTCAACCTGGCAATCTCACTTCTAGGAATTTACCCTGAAGAAATATCTCCAATATTAAAATACATATGCACAGTATTTATTACAGTATTATTTGTAATTAGAAAATACTGGAAACCATCTTAATCGCTAAGCATAGGTGACTGATTGAATAAACTATGGTACATACATACAATGGAGTACTGTGCTGCTGCAGGAAAGAATAGGAAAATCTCACTTCAGTAATCTGGAGTGATTTCCAGAAGATTTTATCAGCTAAAAATACCAGAGTACAAAAGAGTGTATATAGTATGCTATCTTATAAACAAAAGAAATTAAAGTATATATCTGTTTATCTTTACAAAAGAAACCAAAAGAAGGATAAACTACACAGCAATGAAATTGGTTATCTACAATGTGGGCGGACACAGAGTGGGTAAGATACAGAAAGCAGTGGCACTGCTCTGAGAATACTTTTTTAGGTAATTTTTATTTTAGGTGCATGTTACTATTCTACACATGCAAAAAATATATAAAGAAATCAATAAAGATAGGCAAGGGAAAATGAACTTGAAACTACAAGCAAACTGAAATCATATCCACAAGTGAATATCATAACCACAGTAAAGGAAAACAAAAGAAGAACTAATTCAAGCAACTTGTGAACACAGTATTTGTGTTTAGAGTTTGACAGGTTGGAGTTGAGTTGGAAAAGAATTGCAAACAAATCCGGAACCTTTTTTAGTGCGTTTTGTTTTGTTGTTGTTTTAGAGATATGGTCAAAGCAATTCTGAGACAATTTTAAGACGTATTATAGGACTCAGCAAATGTGTTGATTGCTGTTGAAAGCCAGAATCTCAATGAAAAAGCACAGACATACAAAATAGAATGGAGGAAGTCAAGAAAGAATCCTGTGGGATGGCCTGGAATTGGAGGTATCATTGTAAAAGCATCATTTTTAAGATACGTGTGTGTGTGTGTGCATATGAATGTATGTGTGTATGTATCTGTGTGTATGTGATGTGTGTGTGTATGTGTACATATGTATCCCCAGCTGTCAGCTGGAAGAGCCAAGAGGCAGATACCCCAATAACAATGAGCACATAGCATATCTAAGTGCCCAGATAGCATTCCCCACTCCAAGTCCCTGGAGAAATGACTGATTTCAGGGCTGAGGAAGGGTAAGTACAAGGTGAACCTGGAACATCTTGTGCCAGAAAATAAGGAAGTGCTCAAGATGACGGGAGCATGTCACAAGGAACCAGTTTGAAGGAGCCCTACTGGCCAAATCTGGAAGTACTTGAGCACGACAATAATTAAATACACCAATGAATTAAAACCATCGAAAAAACAGTAATTCATGATTCCATCCCATTAATAAATGGGTTAATTAATGGGAGGAAAAGGAGGGTTCTTGCTCATTCTAGACTGTTGAGAGCTGACTGTTAACTACAGAGAGGCTGCCAGATTTGGGAAATCAGCATTTTGCATCTGTGTTAGTAAAGACTAGATCAGACTAGAATCATCAAACGCTAAATCGAGAGAGAAATTTTGATGAAAAGCAGATTATTTACATATTTACGTGGCTTTAAAGTAGCTCTCTATAAATTGCTTATTAATTTCAAGGGGAAAAATTGTAATTAGACAGTATTGAAATCAGACAACTCCTTGACTGGTGCTAAAAATTGACATCACCAGTGAAGAATAGATGGACGTGTGTGACTCCAAAGAATGATACCTTGAAAAGGACACATCATCCAAGTAGTATTATGGCTGAGAATGTATAAACCTGAATCTCACCATGAGGAAGCATCAGACAAACCCGAAATGAGGGACAGTTTTATTTTTTAAAAGGGCTGTATGTGTGGGGGTTTGTGTGTGTGTTGGTATGGGTGTGTGTGAGTGAGTGTGTGTGAAGGGATTGTATTCTTCAGAAATGTCAACGCCATAAAAAAATAGAAAGATGATAAAAGGTTCCAGATTAAAAGAGGCTGAAGAGGCATGAAAACTAAATACAATTCCTGACCCTAGACAGGATCCTGCACTGGAAGATACTATGAAGGATATTATTGGGTTAGTTGACAAAATTGAATACAGATGGTAGATTAGATTAAAATATTAAATCAAGGCCTGGCCCCGTGGCCAAGTGGTTAAGTTCGCGCACTCCGCTGCAGGTGGCCCACTGTTTCGTTGGTTCAAATCCTGGGCGTGGACATGGCACTGCTCATCAAACCACGCTGAGGCAGCGTCCCACATGCCACAACTAGAAGGACCCACAACGAAATATACAACTGTGTACGGGGGGACTTTGGGGAGAAAAAGGAAAAAAATAAAATCTTTAAAAACAAAGTATTAAATCATTGTTAAATATCCTAAATATGATAACCACTCTAGGGTTATATAAGAGAATATTCTTTTACCTAGGAAATACTGAAGGTTTTAGGGGTAAAGAGTCATGGTGTATGTAATTTACCCTCAAATGGTTAAGAAAAAAATTGTGTGTCTTTATTTATATATGTATGTATGTTTTATATAGATAGATACACATATTTATGTATGTGTGTATATATGTGTGTATATATATATATATATGAGAGAGATTGAGGCTATCTCAGCAACAGCAACCTCTAAATATCAGTGGCTTATAGGAATACCTTATTTCTCACTCATGAGCATGTTGGCAAAAGGGTGAATTTGTGAATTAGGTAAATCTGGGTGAAGGGTATGAGGATGTCCTTTGCACTATTCCTATTCTTGCATTTCTTCTGTACATTTGAAATTATTTCCAAATAAAAACTGTTTCAAAGTCTTCTATTTTTTGGCCAATTTTTGGACCCCATTTTATTTTTGAACTTTGGTTGATATGCATTTTCAGTTCTGTATCTTCAATAGTTGCATCAATTTGTGTGGCCAGGCCTTTTACTTTTTAGTGTTTCTTTGCATCCTGAAAGTGGACATTTATGAATCTTCTTTGTTAGGTTTTACATGTAGAATAGATTACAGTGTGGAGTGTTTTCTACATTTAATTAAAATTTTCTTTTCTCCTAAAAGCTTGGAACTTGAAAGCTTTAGAACATGAAGCATACTTGATAAAATAATAATTACATTAAGAGTTGATTAAGACATGGAGGTAAAGAAAATAGCATTTTGCTTTCTTTTTCTAGCAATACCTGCTTTTTCCACATGAGGCCCTCCTGTATTTATTTCTCTGAATGGATTAGTTTCTGTTATTAAGGAAGGACAAGTCTGCATGAATAAATAATCTAAGACTACTCTGTATCAGAATTCAATAAGAATCAGAAAGAAAAGATGGGACATAGATGAAAAAAATAGACAGGAGAAAGAGTCTTGTATGATGAAAGGTGAATTGGCATAAGAAGCACTGTAGTAAATAATGAGCTGTGGAATCAGACCGGGTAAGTTTATACCCTGACCCTGCCTCTTGCTCACTTTTGACCTTGGGCAAACTAATTCACCTTTCTAAGCCTCAGTCTTCTCATCTATAAAATGAGCTTGAGAACAGGATCCCTCACAAGAGTGTAAGAAGTATTAAGTAAGGTAATATGGGTAGTATAAATGTATACAGCATATAATCATCACTCCATAAATATTAACTATTATGGTCATTATTATAAATAATAGAAGAAATATTAGGTGCTGAGAAAGGAGTGGAAATGATTTGTTTTAACCATTTGATAGAGAAAGAAAACCTCATTCTGGCGGAGGGGATAAGGAGACTTTTTATAGAGAAGGTGACACACAGACTGGACCTGGCATAGAAATGGAAGAGTATTCCAGGCAAAGATACAGCATGAAAATCATGGTATGAGAGGAAGAGTCTTGTCTTTAGAGCTAAAATAGGCCCTCTTTTGTATGCCTGCATTACCGTTATTTGTAAATATGCTTGTCTCTTCATGTCTAAAAATGTGATAATATCTGTCTTATAATTTCTTCATAGGACTTGAGAGTTTGAGCCGAAAACTGTCAGAAATATAGTAGGTTCCTAAAAAATAATAGTTTTGATTCATATTATTTTATCATCATCATCTTCAACATCGTTTTCATTATTAAAGGCCTGGAAACATAAGGGAAATGTGGACAGGTGAAAGTATCAGGAAACGACATTTGTTGGGTACGCTGAGGGCAGAGCTTGTAGGCACTTGGGAACCAATCTAAGAGTTTAGGCAGTGGACTGCCTCTGAAGGTATCTGACAAAGGAAAAGAATGATAACTTGCTCTACTTGTAATCTGACCCCCTCTTTTCTTCATACTTCACATCCAACTTGTTGGCCCTACTTTTCAAAAATTGTAGAATTTTACCACTTTTCACTGCTTCTGTCACTGGCCTAAGCCACCATCACCTGCCACCTGTGTTGCACTTACAGCCTCCTACCAGATGACCCTGCTTTTACCCTTGCCCCACCCCCACACAGTCTAATCTGAACACAGCAGCCAGAAATATCCTTCTCACACTTAAGTTAGGACTCTCTGGGACTTTCCGCCCACTCAGAGTAAAAGCCAGAATCCCACAAGGAGAAGCCTCCAAGTAAATGTCAGAGCCTACAGGGCCGACTGGATCTGCCATCCTCTCCCCCATCTCACACTTCTCTTACCCAGTTACTTCATCTCTTACCACTCTTCCCTCCCCACTCTCCTCCTCTACTAGTTCTCCAGCCCCTCTGACCTCTCTGCACCATCACTCACTAACCCTTCAACCTGACTGTGTGTGGAGAAGGTGTTTGGTATGACTGCTTTCTTGCACACTGTATACTTGTTATGTTTTTGTCCTTTATCTTATCCCTCAACTAGAGGGCAAGCTCCATGACAGCAGCTATCTTTGATTTATTCTCTGATTTCTCTTAAAACAATAACTGACACAGAGTAGGTACTCAAGAAATATTTGGTGAATGAATGAAGAGCATGTATATTTTATGAAGATTAATCTTATAGCAGGGAGGGGAGTAACTGAAGAGCAGATAAGAGGCTTTTGTAATAGTGTAGACCAACACTGTCCAATAGAAATGTAATGGAAGCCACTTATGTATTGTTAATTTTCTAGTAGCTGCATTAAAAAGAAACAAGTAAAATTATTTAAAATATATTTTATTTAGTCTAATGTATTTAAAATATCATTTTAACATGCAATAATATTAAAAAATCATTAATGAATTATTTTTACAGTGTTTTTTCATACTGTGTCTTGAAGTCCAGTGTTATTTTTACACTTACAGCACATCTTAATTTGTGCACTCAATTTCCATTGGAAATACTGGATCTGTATTTAGATTTAACAAGGTTTAGAGTTGAAAAAAGTAGATTCATAAACCCAAATGTTCCAGACATACTTAAAAAGTTTCCAGTAACTGAATTGAATACCAAAAATCTTTTTCTTTTAATATTTACATCCGTATTGACAAGAACTATTCCATGTTTTCTAGAAGACTTTATGTTTGAAGCACAATCATTTCAAAACTATATCTTTTCAAATTAAGTATCCCACTAATTTTTAACTCAATGTTGACATCAAATTCAAAGGAGTATTACATATATTGAAAGCAACTCTAAATTTATCAATATCGACTAAGCATTTTAAGTTTTTTTAGTTTTTGTAGTTAATTTATGTAACACTATCAGTAATTTAAATCTACATATTGATTTATTGTAGAAAAATATGTAAAATCATTATTGTTGATTTGTATTATGAAAAGTTTCAGTGTCAATATAAATTCTTTTACTTATCTATCTTCACAAATAAGCTTTCCCTTTCCTTGGAGCTTCAGATTTAGCTCATTCATGTGCAATGTGATGTCAACGAGAAAATGTTAATCACGTTGTCACTTTTTTGTCTTTGATTAGTGAATTTTAGGCAAGTATGCCTTTTATTTTAAGAAAACCTTGAATTGGAGTTAAAAGTACAGTAAATCTTTGTAAAACTCTTGCCCAATTCAGCCAAAGAGCGTTGGCAGGGAACACAGGATGGTTATGTTCATTGTCTTCTAAGCTAGTGAAAAGTCATAGAATTTGCCCGTACTAAACAATGTTGACAACTGTATCCATGACATTTTTCACACATTCAGCCTCAGAAAACTGAGCACAGATGTTTTCAATATGTATCATATAGTGGAACGAAACAATAAAAAAATGAGTCTCTTGTTTGAAAATGTCAATAAATCTGAATTTTTGATCCAACAAAACTGGAGCACCATGTATTAGGATAAAAACTTTTCTTCATTATCCAGCTGAAACTCTTCTTTGAAAGGTGTATAAGAGTTAAAAATATCCATACCACAAGTTTGATTTTTTTTAGCCTGCAAATTGACAACTTTTGGTTGTAAATTTGGAAATCCTTTAAGGCATTATGTGCCTGATGTATGAATTGGGTCGTGTCTCCTGTATCACATGGCTCACCTAAAGCTAATGAAACGGCTTGTAGTTTTTCAAATTTGAATCAATTGATTATTGATATAGCTAGAAAATTCTTGTATTCTGTAGACATTTGTTTTGTGGCTTAATTGATTGTGGGACTTAATTTTTTGTAAAGTACCTCTTCTAGTCCTTTATCATAGCTGAAATTACCATCTTGATCTAAAAATGGTTTACTCTTTTGTGTACAAATCCAAGCTGTTTTGTAGCTAGCCAAAGTTACAAATGTTGAACATTTACTTCTGATTTCAGCTGACTAATTTCACTGGTTCTTGTTTTACTGTTAGGAGAAAGCTTCTTAACAAATTCACCATACAGTTGCAAAAAAGGCTCTTAATATTGTGCATTTTTTATATGTTTAAAATGTTTTGTACAACACAGCTTTGTAAATTACTATCGCATTCATCGTGAAGTTTGCAACATACCTTTTCTATCCTCTTTTTATTGTCCTGGTTGTATAGTAATATAACCTAGCTAATTCACCTCTACTTTATTCTGCATTGGTAACATATCTTCATTTTAAATTTAAAAACTTTTCCATACCTGCTTTTTTTTTAAGATTTTATTTTTTCCTTTTTCTCCCAAAGCCCCCCGGTATATAATTGTGTATTTTTTAGTTGTGGGTCCTTCTAGTTGTGGCATGTGGGATACCACCTCAGCATGGCTTGATGAGCAGTGCCACGTCTGCACCCAGGATTCGAACTGGCGAAACCCTGGGCTGCCGAAGCAGAGCATGCGAGCTTAACCACTTGGCCATGGGGCCGGCCCCGCCATCCCTACTTTTTAAAATAGAAATAATAATTTAATTATCTTCTAATAAAAGTAAACATTTTAATTTAAATACCAGTTTTGATCTACATAGGTATTACTATAATTCATCCTGTTGTGTAAAATATTCAAATAAGGGCTGGCTTGGTGTTGTGGTGAAGTTCACATGCTCCGCTTTGGTGGCCCAAGGTTAGTAAGCTCAGATCGTGAGCATGGACCTACATACCACTCATCAAGCCATGCTGTGGCAGTGTCCCACATACAAAATAGTGGAAGATTGGCACAGATGTTAGCTCAAGGACAATCTTCCTCAAGCAAAAAGAGGAAGATTGACAGCAGATGTTAGCTCAGGTTCAATCTTCCTCTGATACACAC
The DNA here is from genome assembly GCF_021613505.1 of Equus quagga. Taxonomy (NCBI): domain Eukaryota; kingdom Metazoa; phylum Chordata; class Mammalia; order Perissodactyla; family Equidae; genus Equus; species Equus quagga. Next base: position 86,898,920 of record NC_060277.1, on the reverse strand, counting down.
ACACACACACACACACACACAAATATATATATATATATATGTATATTTGTATATACACACACACACACATATATTTTCAGATAAGCACACTATTACATTGGTGTGTAAAAAAGAAAAATGAAAGTAGTTCATTGACAGTAACCAGATCACTTACATGTTTATGTATACTATTCATATGGCTCACATGCCTATTTAACACTGCAATTCAATAATAATATCTTAAATGGTGTAGTGATTAAAGTGAAATATAGTTCTAGCAAAACAATATAGTTTTGTGTAATGGAAAAATATTTTATACTTCATGAGTTTTTAAATTTAAATGCAAACTAATTAAAATTAAATTAAAAATTCAGTTCAGTTGACTAGCTATATTTCAGCTGCTCAATAGCCACATATAGCTAGTGGCTACCACATTGGACAGTGCAGATCTAGAACTGCACATTCTTGCTATTCAAAAAGTGATGCACGGCCAGCAGTGTCAGCCACACCTGGAACTTACTTAGAAATGCAGTCTTGGGTGCCATCCCAGACCTAGTGAATCAGAATCGGTATCTAACAAGTCCTCGGGTGATTTGTACGTACCTTTAAAATCTGAGAAGCACTTGTCCAGCTGATAGCCATGGAGGACTTAACTGGATATTTGCAATGGAAATATATGAAGGAAGTGTGTGTAAGATACCATGAGGTTAAAGTCAACCAGACTTAACATTGATAAAGTATGCGGTAATAAAGAGAGCAATCAAGACTTTGGAATTTGGTGATTGAGAGGCGGTAATGACGCAGTTAACAAAATAGGAGAAAGGAGATTGAGAGTAAAGATGTTTTAATTTATAATAGTATTTAATGTGTATTTGCCAGTTTTAGCAAAAATAATTAAAAACATATCTATATGTTTGTGTATACAAACCCACATGCGTACATACTAGCACAGTCATTCATTTCAGAAACACACATGTGCAATGAAAAATGTACTACCCGAAGTCAACCCTACAACTTTCCATTTTTTTAGTATATTGACCATGTATACCATTCAGCTTCTCGTATGTATATAGAATGATATTGTTCTGTTTAAGGGGTTTTGAGTGATATAGATTTAAACTGTTAATGAAAGAGTTCTTGTGCTTTAGTGAAAATACAAAGCTCCATTTTTCCAAGGATTAATTTCTTTTTTCACAATTAGCAAAAGAGTCTTTAAAAATGGCAAATAGGGAGTGTGTATAACTCGTCTCTTAAAAACTTTTAAAAAAACAGAAACTTGAGTTGTATTAAATTGGGCAGTTTCTTCCCCCTTTTTGGTATCCTTTTGAAGATCTTGATGTGAAATCAGTCCAGTGCCAATAATTATACCATGTAAATCCTTTAAATACATAGGTAACCTAATTATTAAAACACTACTAGGTTGCTTTTCAGTTTGTTTTACAATGATGGTTCCCAGTTGCTTCCAAAGGGAGGCGAGGGCACCGTTTGATAGCCCTTGTTCACTCACTTAGGAACTATTCATTGAATTATTGTGAGACTGGGGCCTGATCCTAGAAACAGAATAATCTCCCCTTTTGAAGGCACATGAACTGTTTCAAATTATGGAGATTAATTTACCTTCAGTGTGGAGACCCAAAAAGAAAGCAGTGAAGAACTAAAAGACAGGGAAAAGGAAGAAAGGGAGAATGAGAAGAAGGGAGAGGGAAGAAAGATATAAATAAAAAGGAAAGAACAAGCTATGAAGGGATCCTTTTTCACCGAAGGATCAGGTACATTGTTTTTTTCAACCAGGGCTAGCTACCAGAATACTTACTCACTGTTCTTCAAAGAATTGTCTGTACTGTTTTCTAAAATCTAAGTATTTTTGACGAGTTTTTATGCCTTTCAGCATAACCCAAACTTACTGTTTAAAATCATGAGCATAATTTCCCATGAAATTATACTTCATGTTATTTTTTCTTCAAGTTCTAACAACTTTTAACAGGTCTGGGCCATTCTTCTAGCAACTTCCTTTGATCAACAACTTTCTAAAACCAACTTTCACACCTAAGTTGTTTTTGAAGTTTTTCAGCATAGCGTTATGACCTAAGGCAGCAATGAATTGGTGAACAATCCAAAGCCAAAGGATTTAGCTTGTCTGAACCAGTCTTTGCCCTAAAGAAACACGGGAAATTGTTCATTTGGCATCTTCTCTGGGTTCAGTAAGCCCAGTTGTAGTTGGCCTCACCTGTGCAAACGTTGGGTCAAATGCTTGAGGAGAGCATGAAGTCTAAGGCAGAAACAGAAGGTCAGATCAGTACAGGATTCTCTGTGGACAACTGAGATTGAACGTGAACTTAGTTACAGCTGGTGCTGCTGACATGTGAGCTATCTTGGTTTGTGGATGAAGCAACATAGGAAACTTTAAGAACAGATTAAATATATCTCTAAAAGGAACAATAATATGTGATTACTAAAAAAGTATTCACCTTTCACACTTTTAGAGATTGTCTTCCTTTGTGCACTTATTAAAGAAACAGCAAAGCTTCTAATTTTTAGGATTGATGTAAGTTCCCATGCCCTTTTTATTCATCTTTAGTGATCTCAACTTTTTATAGTATTTCAGCATAGCATTGGTAGATATTCTAAGATGCCAATCTCATCTTTACAGGGGAAAAGAAGAAAAATATATGTATTTGATTTGTCAGTCTTTTCTGTTCTAAAGGAGTAATAGTAAAATGTCCATATCTTTCCATTTGAGATGGTCACTTGTGATCTCAGAATGTCAACTTTTGTTTTCCAGCAAGAACTCTCTGTACGAGGATCCCTCATGCTACTTTTTACAGCCACAAGCACCTTCTTCCATCCTGCCTTCTCCTAAGGGCTGGCAACCACTGATCTGTTCTCTATCTCAATAATTTTGTCATTTCAGGAATGTTACATAAATGTTATCATACAGTTTGCCACTTGTGGGGATTGGCTTTTTTCATTCGGTGTAATTCCCTTGGGATCCATCCCCGTTGTTGCCTATATCCACAGGTTGTTGGCTTTTATTACTGAGTGCACGTAAAACTGGTGATGTCTGATTGAGGTTGGTGACGTGTGTCACCGAAGTTTCCTGGTTGTGATATTCTACTATAGTAATGCAAGATGTAACCACTGAGGGAGACTGAGCGAAGAGCACAGGGGACCTCTCTGTATTATTTCTTACAGCTGTGTGAAATCTACAGTTATCTTTGAATGATTTTCAAAAACGAAAAAAAACTCTGAGAAGAGAAATTATGAAGTTCTTATAATGATAAACAGTAACCTGAGTGGAGCAACTTATGAAGTAAACTTGGTTGGATTTATATTTCAAATTAATTCCCTTTTTGTGAATAAAAATATACCTATGTATTCTGTAACATTCGACTTTGCCCAAGAAACTGCCTAAGTTATAGACAGCTTGCTTGGAAAAGGAACATAAGGACAGCCAATTTGACACTCCTGTCTGCACAGACACCAGCCATACCTAGTTATTCACTGGAGGTGACTGTAGCATTCTAAGCAAGCATTAGCAAAGATGTCCGTTTCCAAATAGCTGTTTCTTTTATTTTCTTTTATGAGGAAGATTAGTCCTGAGCTAACATCTGCCACGAGTCTCCTCTTTTTGCTGAGGAAGACTGGCCCTGAGCTAACATCCCTGCCCATCTTCCTCTACTTTATATGTGAGATGCCTGCCACAGCATGGCTTGCCAAGTGGTGCATAGGTCTGCACCCAGAATCCGAACCAGTGAACCATGGGCCACTGAAGCGGAACATGTGAACTTACCCACTGCGTCACCGGGCCGGACCCTGAGAGAAATTTTATTATCCTGTTGATACCATAGAATCTATTTTAATTGTGTTAGATTAATTAGAATCACAGATTTTTCATGTTGGAGAATTTGGAAGGGAATTATGTTATTTTTCATAGAACCCTTCCAGTACAATTGGTTATAGTATTTTGTGTAGTTGGTTGCCTTTGTTAGAACTGATGTTAGGATTCTGGGTTCCATACAGTGAGCCACTTATTTTCTGGCTGTTCAGGGACCACATTTGGCATTCTTTCATCAGTTGTTTCATACCTGCCTGTAGTAACTTATAAGGGAGTCTTGGGAAGGGAACATAAGAAACTTTTATTAAATGCTGATTTTATCTGGATTCACTGTGATAGCTAGACATAGTCTCTGCAAGGAGCTCTCAATCTAGTAAGAAAAAGAAAAATAGAGCAAAACCATCACTTTCTAGAAAGCATTTCAGAATAAGTGCCCTGTAGCTGGGGAGTTTTCAAAGGCAGGTTTGTGCACTACGGTAGGCTCAACTCCCTATAATTTTCCTTATTTCACTAAAAACAAACAAATAGAAATCTCTCAAATTCTATTAGTCAGTTGCTAAGAGAGAACCTTTCAGGGTATATTTTAAACATCTGTGTAGATGCCAAACACTTTGTGTTTCTACATGTTAGAGCAATATATATTAATTTGGCTGACAAACTAGTAAATTTTACACAAGGAGGAAGTAGTGATAAGGCAGTTGATACTATAAAACTCTTATCTTGGCAGTTTACTATGTGAGAAACACTTTTCAGTGCTCTTACTTCATTATGGGACTCATGACATTGTGTTAGATGATTTATTCACAAACTATTTTAGAATCAAAAACAAGACTTCTCCAGTCGTACCAAACCCTGCATAAGTAAATCACCCTATTTGAAAATATTGTACTTTGATTCATTGTCACTCATGCTGGAGACCAAAGATTGTCTGTGGATTTCAAATTAAATTGTGAATCTCATCACAATTCTTCAAGATTGAAGGCAGCTTATTTCCTGATATGCTTGCTAGTGACATTCTGCCACTCCTAACCATATACCCCTTATCTTATCTGTATCACTTCCCAGTCCTGCTTTTTCTTCTTCACTTCTCTTGTATTCTTAATCAATAACTTGCTCCTTTTTCTCACATCATTTTCTGAGATCTCTTTACATTGTTGTTATTAACCCTATTTCTACCAAATCTGTTGCAGATATTTTCCCCTGTGTACAAATTGCCTATTTTTTTCAACGTTTTTAAACACAGGTGTTTTTGTGTTGTCAAATCTATCTTTTTCTTTGTGATTTCTCCTCTTTTTCACTTTTTTAAAGTTCACTCCTAGCCAGATTTCAGATACACATTTACATAGTTTTCCTCCCATGTCTGTCTTTACTTAACTCGTCTAAGAAATTATTTTGTTTGGTATATGGTGTGAGATACGAGTCTACACTTTACACTTTTTTCCCCCAGTAGTTTGTTGTCACAGCCACTCCTGGTTTTGTGGTATCTCCATTCTTGTAGATTAAATTCTTATATGTTCTAGGGTCTGTTGGGGCTTTCTGGTCCTTCCAGTTGCTTCATCAATAAATACTTGTTAGGTGTGTGAATGTTTATCTAACCCTTCTTTGGCCAGTACTGACTATTATAGCTTTATCTATGCCTTAAATCCTTGGGCCATGTCCCACCTGGTTTCTTTATTTCTCATTATTCTTGTTTTTCAAAATTTGCTAACCAGTTCTGACTGATTTTTTCTTCCAAATCAACTTAAGAATCTTATTTATTATTTAGATCTTATTATACCTCGATTGAAATTTGGAACTCCTGGTTAAGTTCCTCCAAAACAAACAAAATTTGATAAAATTTTTATTCCAATTGAATTAAACTTATAAAGGTTAGTTGAGAAGGAATACATTTCTGTTTTGAAGCCAGATCTCCCTTAAATCTCAAACTTCACAGGAATTCTAAACATAACTGAGAAAGTAGCCTTTGAGCTCTACCTGATTTTAATGAACAGGGTTTAAACTCGCATTATGAAAGGAAATTTCCAATACGTAAATGTCCCCTTTTTGGTATTTGTCACCAGAATTGGAGACGTAGAAAAATAGTTTTTTCTTTTATGTCAACTTTCACTAAATCAGAAAATACATGTTCAGGGTTAAACATATTATCACAACAGGATTTAACTAATTAATATTTATATTGTGAACAAGTTCACATGGTAAAATTTATCAGATAGATGTACTGTGTATCTGTCTTTGATTAGGGACTTCTGTTTATAAACAGAGATTGAAAATTGTTTCTTTGATTTTCTTTGATGTTCAGAGGCACCGCTCAATTTTGCACCTTTTGGAGAATGAGGCAGCTGCAGGTAAAGAGCTGACAGCTCTTGGGAGGGTTAATTAGAGCTAATTATACTTTGATTGACCTGCTTTTCCTCCACAAAGCTTAACCAAATTTTCCTTTGCAAAGTGAGGATTTTCCTTTTACATACAAACTAAAAAAAATCTTTGTTTCTTGGATTTACAAATATATATCATTTTTACACGCTTTACAAAGAAGTGTCATCATGTAAATCATAGAATCAGGGATATGGAGGGGCTTGGAAAGGACCTTCAAGATTATATAGTCCTTGAGAGCATATATTATATTAATTTGTGATGGAAATTTGTGATTTTTAGGGAAATATAAAATAGTATGCATGATTTCTAAATCTTTAAATTTTTAAAGCTATTTAGTAAAAAGCCAAGAAACAAAATTGTCAAGCACAATAAAACATAACTGTCCTTTTTTGACCTTGGTATTTTCTTTATTCTACTTAGTTTTGATATAATCTCTTTTGCTTAATAAATACAATAAAAGGATTTTTGTTTATATATAAAAAGACTATAATGAAATGATTTGCTTTTCATTATGTGGTGTTTTTCAAGAGCATGGTTTATGGTTGTTATTGTAATTATTTAAATGAAATATAGTTCTACTACTATTCCCATAAAATTGAAGCCTTTAATGAAGAACTTTCCTATGAAAGCTTCTTACCTAGTAGAATTCTCTAAGGTAATTTTTATATGTGAAATACAAAATAGCGATTTTCACTGTTTGTCAGCGCAGCTATATCATATTTATGTTAAGTGGAGCACCTGTTCATATTAGGTAGGTTTTTACTCTCAGACAGCTTCTGTTTTAATGTGGGCTGTCAAGACCCTTTGACTTTAGAAAGTTAGATGGTAAAATACTTAATATTTTAATGACAGTTCAAGAGAGCAGTAGGAGATACTAAGTAGTGTGTGATTGATTGCAGATAACAGGTATTATAAAAGATAAAAAGAGGGAAAGATCATTGTAAACTGAGGTGATCTGGTAACATTAGAGAAGGTAAAATCTGAAGTAGATTTTGAAGGATAGATGAGAACTGGGTGAAGAAGAAAGGGGAAAATTGTATATACCTAGTGGAAGGAATAATGTGCTCAGGAGCACCTTGGAGATGAGAGAATTTAGTCTGGGAAGTTTGGTAAGTTCTTGTATGGATATGGCAATCCTGTAAGGTTGTTGAATGTGCTAAGGCTGGAAAGACTGATTTGGAATAAGTAGGGGAGAACCTTGAAGTATGGAGATTGAGGATGTGTTTTATCATGTACCATTTTATGATTTACCATGTACTTAGGTTTGTTACCGAAGGTGGAATTGAGCAATATTTTGGGAAAATTGATCCTTCAGAAGTGTGCAGAATACATTAGAGTGAAGAACACAGTAGGCAGAGTGAGCACTTAGGTGATTTTCATAGTACCTACATGTGAGCAGGTAAAGACATGACTCAGTAATGTGGTGGTGAGGACAGAAACTAAGGAATAGCTGCAAATACATTGTAAATAAAGACTTCACAGTGCTTACCAACTGGTTAGGTAAGGAGGTGGAGTAGTGGGCTGGATGGACGCGTGGAGGAAGAGTAAGGAAAGAGAAAGGAGAGTGCACATTTCAGAGGCATAGAAAGTTCTGTGGATTAATTTTCTTCCCCAAGTGTGTACATGCTTAAGGGATGAATTGTAGATTCGTTCAGGAATTTCTGCAAATTACTTTGAGATCATCCATTGAGAAGAATATTATACATATTTTAATAAACCCAATACGTAAGTTAAGGAAACTAGATAGAGCTTGCTTTTAAACACTTTCCTTCAACAACCCTCTTCCTGTGGTAACCCTTAATCTTTTTCACAAGCTGTAATGGGACCAAGACCAAGAAAGATTTTCCAATGAGTGAATGTAGGAAGCTGATAAGAGAAGTATTCTTTCGGGCTTGGTAGCTTAAGTTACATTACCCTAAAACATACATCTCTTTGCAGTCTCCTTTTTCTCCTGTCAGCCATTGACATTTTGAAAGATTTACTGATTAGCTTAAAAATTAGAGAACTTCTAAGGTTAGTGATGTGGCTGTGGTAGCCTAATTATAAATGTGCAACTGCAGTTAGTGCTTTTCCTTCTACTTAAGGGAGCATTACAACTCATACCTAGGGAAGAAAAGCTTTTACATAGTCGTCACTAACATTAAAAAAGACATGCACATTATGTTTCCAAACGACTTCTCTAAAGTTCAATAACTAGTATTACTAAATGAGTGCCTCAGGAAAGCCCTTAATAAATTATCTAGTCTACCTCTCTAATCACATAGGGGATTCTGTATATTTTTTAAAAGCAGTAAGGAGGAACGAGAAAAAAACTGTACCAAGACTTGTAATCGTTTCTTCAACCCTCTTGTGAGAGTTGTTTTGATCTTATAAAGCAGGTGTTGTTATTTCCCATTATACAGATGAACAAACTGAGTCTTAGAGAATTAGCCAGAAAATGAAAAAAATCCTAGATCTGAGATTCTGACCTAGGTATAACTCATCTCACACTCATGTTTTTCATTCTATTTCGTGTTGCCTTGTGGGGAGAAAGTGCTGTATGTGGAAAACACACAGCATATTATCTTTCGCCTGAGCTTATACTGCCCTTTATGTGAGTTTATAATGCCCTTTGTCTCAACACAATCACATAGCTAAGTTCAAAGTATTTGTAGCCTATGAAGATTTTCATTAGTTTGAATTATATTTTCAGAGAATAATTTGGTCTCATCTTCCATGAAGATTCATTGTGAAATTGTGAGGTGGAAAATCCTCATTTTACAATGGGACAGTATGAGTTGAAAGCATTTTCTCAGTGTTACCAAAAAAAAGTTGTCAGAGGGGGCCGGCCTGGTTGCTTAGGGGTTAAGTGCACACGTTCCGCTTCGGTGGCCTAGGGTTCGCTGGTTCAGATCCTGGGTGCGGACGTGGCACCGCTTGACAAGCCATGCTGTGGTAGGCATCCCACATATAAAGTAGAGGAAGATGGGCACGGATGTTAGATCAGGGCCGGTCTTCCTCAGCAAAAAGGGGAGGATTGGTGGCAGATGTTAGCTCAGGGCTAATCTTCCTCAAAAAAAAAAAAAAAGTTGTCAGAGATTTGACTTCATACTTCAAGATTCCCTTCTAGTATATTTGCTTATACTGCTTGGTATTAAATAGCATAATGCTTGTGTTGATTTTTCTGATTTACCATTACATCTTAGTTTCTCTCTTTTATTTTCTTTCTAAACTGGATTAATCTCTACCTAATACAAAGTAAATCAGTGACCTGGCTGCAGCATTCACCCTGAAGCGATTTCAGACTCATGGTGAAGGACTGAGAAAATTCTGGCTCAGTTGTTACTGACATAGGAGGCTTTACAGTTATTTATTAGAAGACAGCCCAGGAGGAAAAGAAAAAAATGGATTTGTGTGATCCTGTATTGCTCAATACGACACACTGCTGCTGTCTTTTCTTACCGCTTCCTCTAAGTCATCATTTCAATGCACTAATCTTTTAAACAGCCATTCAGTGAGAATTGAGCTAGAACTTTGCTAAGGGGTCACATTTACCAACCTGACAGTTATACATTTGCAAAAGAAATAGCATGAATTTATTCAGCATCAAAACCTCTGCATCTTTTACCACCCGACTACATTTCACACTCTGTTACCATCAGTGTACTGTAATGGCTGTATAAATCCCATCCAGATTCTTCATTTAATTAACTAGCATTCTTTGAACAAAAATAAAAGTGCTGTTTTTATAGAGGAATAAAAGCTGCATGAAGTGAGTGTGAAGGAGACAAATCATCAGATTAGTTATTCTTCATTGCAGCTATGGAGAATTCTCTGCCTCTCCTCTTTCTCTTCAGTGACAATATATTTTTTTCTAGCTTGATTGAATGGAAAGCGGGGAACAGTGCACCAGCCTCAAATGGGTTTGAGTATATTGTAATGGCCACATCCTAAGCTCATGCAGGGCTGGGCACTGATGATATTGTCATCTACAAGTGATTTTTTTTTTAGCATTTTCTGTAGATGGAGAGAGAGTATGGCATAGTAGCCAAGAGCATGAACTTTCTAACTAGATTGTCTGGATTCAGATCCTAGCTTGGCTGCCTATTAGGTTTGTGATTCTGAGCAAGTTATATAACCTTTCTGTGCTTCAGTTTCCTACCTATTAAGTGAGGATAATAACAGACATACCTCGCCCAGCAGTGTGCGGATTAACTGAGTTGATCCATGTAAAACACTTAGAGTAGTGCCAGCACATACTAAGCCAGTACCTCTTGTATGCACAGCAATAGTCTGATGTGAGGTTGATCCAGCTGTGACCCTGGTGACCATTCATCACCTGGGTTGAACTGACTGATATGACTGATGTGGCTGGGTAGATGTCCCTTTATTTCCCCAGGTATTTCTTTCTAAAAGTATCCTTTTATTATAAGATAATTACTTTAAAAAATAAGGAAGTAAAGTTCTTTTTTTTTAAAGATTTTATTTTTCCGGTATGTAGTTGTATATCATTTTTTTTAGTTGTGGGTCCTTCTAGTTGTGGCATGTGGGACACCACCTCAGCATGGCCTGATGAGCAGTGCCATGTCTGCGCCCAGGATCCAAACTGGCAAAACCCCGGGCCGCTGAAGCGGAGTACACGAACATAAACACTTGGCCATGGGGCCAGCCCCCAAGAAAGTAAAGTTCTTTGAATCCAGGGCACAGTAGGCAGTTGTTGGCCAAATTCTCCATCCTGTACCTGCTGTCAGATTTAGCTTTCTAAGTCACTGTGTTCTCATATCAATTTCTGCTCAGAAGGCTTGAAGACTTCCCCAGGTACAAGGGTTTTGGCTGTCATGCCATTTCTACCAGAGCCTGGCCCTTTCCCTCCCTCTCCCCAACCTTTTTTATCCATTGCTCCCCTGTAAGAAGCATCTACTCCAGTCAAAATTAATCTGGTGCCATTTCTCGAATGTACCACATTCCTTCTTGTCTCTCTTCATTTGTTCACGTTGTTCTTTTTGTCTAACATGCCCTACTCTCTTCCTCCACTTATGTAAGTCATACCTAATGTTCTAAGCTGAGCCGGAAAAGGGAAGGTATCCTTTACCCCCTTTGTATTGTTTATCACATAACATGATTGCAGTAGCTGCTAAGTAAATGTTGTTAATGATGATGAACTATTCTGTTAACCCTACTTTCAAACTGTATTTGGAATCTAACCACTTCACACCATCACCACCACTGTAACCCTTGTCCAAGCCACAATTATTTTATACCTGTCCCCTTCCTCTTCTCCCTGCTCTACCATTGCCGACCCCCTACAGTCTACTATCAACATGGCAGCAAAAGTAATCCACTTGAACTTTAATTCAGATCATATCACTTCTCTGCTGAGAACCCTCCAATCACTCCCCATCTCGTCCTGAGTAAAACCAAAGTCCTTACAATGGCCTACAAAGCCCCTTAAGATCTACCTCTCCATCGCAACCCCATTCCTGCCTTCACTCCTGTTACCACTTTGCCCTCACGTCCTACCACTCCCTTCCTGGCTCCTACTACTCTCTACTTCTGTCAGACTGGCTTCCTTGCTGTTCTCTGAAGATGCAAGGCATAATCCTATCTCAGGGCCTTTGCACAAACTGTTCTATCTGCCCAGAAAGCTCCTCTTTGGGACATATTCATGCTCCGTCCTTGCTGCAGGTTTCTGATGAAATGTCTTCTCAATGAGATCCTCACTGACAATACCTAATTTACTGTCTCTCTCCCCAAACTGGAGTATAAATTCTGGGGGACAAGAGGGAGGATTTTTTGTCTATTTTGGTAGGTGCTCTATTAATATCTGAAAGAGAACAAGACACGTAACAAGTACTTAATAGTTATTGAATGTATGGATGAAAAATTGACCCTTAAAAATATGTGCATATTCCTAACCCTTCCTTCACTTCAAATGTATTTAGGCTCAAACAAAAGCAAGTGTTCTATAATAGCTCTGAGAAAATTAAAATAACCATAGTTGAGTATTAGCCATGACAATTGGAGCAGAAAGTTCCATTGCAGAGAAAAGAGATTTCTGCATCAAGTAAAGAAAAAAAAATGGTTTACAGTATAATCTGCCATGTTAAATCATATTTGTGTCTTAGGGGACTGTCATTGACCCAGCACCAAGATTCATTTTGAGAGAGCAAGTGATTTTGGCCATCTAAGATGGAGAATATAGCTAGTATATAAGAGGGTTTTGTCATCTAGTGGCAGAATAAAATGGTGAAAAGAGCATTAATGTTGGAGTCAGGCAGACTTGGGTTTAAATTCTTGGCACTACCATGTGTCCTTGGGCAGGTTATGTAACCTCTCTGAACCTCTGTTTGATTCTGGATAAAATGGTTTTTTATAATGCCTTTCTTTCAGTGTTGTTCTAAAGGTTAAATGAGAGAAGACACGTGAAGCACCTGAGACATAACATGTGTTTAATAAATGTCTTGTGAGCATTACATCCTATAGAAGTAGCTATATATTTTGCTACTGAATTCTACCTTTTGGCTTAAATCAAAAGGGAGAAGTAGCAGGTAGACTGATATCTAGAGTAAGCGTTTGCTCCTGGGGCTTGTCATGGAGAAGCCCCACAATGCTGTAAGTCTCGCAGCAGTATCTGATGAAGCCACAAGAGCACTCCTGGAATGTGAGCCCGACCACCTACTTGCATTTTGCAGAAGCCTGCTCTTTTTACCTTTTGAACCAATTCTTATTTTTCTGTTTTCCATTTTCGATTCTCTTCTACTTCCCTTATCTTCAAAATGTTATGCTAGGTGTGTGCAGTTGGAGATTCCATACTGAAAATTATCCAGGAAATTAACCAAGGGAAAGTCAGATCAGGCAGCTACTCTACGTAATAAAATAACATGAATATTAATGTTCAAATTGAGACATGAGGAACATAGGTGTATTGATTAAGTTTTGGAATTAAAACTTCCAGAGGGCAGAAAATATTTTATTTAAACCACTGAAGTATTTTTTTAGCTGTTTTTTTAATTAATGACATTAATTTTGAAATCTTTAGGAAACCAAAGCTGTAGTTGAAGAAACAAGAGCCCTGCGAAGTCGGATTCATCTTGCCGAAGCTGCACAGAGGCAGGCGCACCGAATGGAAATGGACTATGAAGAAGTGATCCGTCTGTTGGAGGCCGAGATTACAGAGCTGAAGGCTCAGCTAGCTGATTATTCTGACCAAAATAAAGTAAGCAAAACAGTCCTCTCTTCTAGTTACCATGGTTTCCTTGCCGTCGTCATGTATCCTGTTTTCATTTTCTTTTCATCTGCACTTCTAAACTAGGTCGGTGTTTGTCTTCTATTATTCAATGATAGGATGATGTATCCTGATGGGGGTCATGTAAAGGTTGTGAGCCTCCCTTTATCCAGATAGCGTTGGAATGGAAAAGCATGTGCCCCAAATTTATTTGGGTCATCGGTCAACATTGTACAGCTCAGGCGTTAAGTCCTGGAACTGTTTAGCATTTCATGGGTTACATTGGTTTTCTCCTTTTGTTTCAAAACTTGCTAATTTGTCTTATGGGGACAGGAGGAGGAGGACAGTCTAGGGATGGGTTTTGCTCTTTGGTTAGAGCACTCAAGAAAGTGTGAAGGTTAAATAATTTTTTGCCCAAGGCCCAAGATAATTAATGGGAAGAAACTGAGTGTGAATTTAGTTTTAATGGAAGATATACTACATTAGCCTCCAATTTCAACAACAAAATACTGAATGCTTTTCAGAAGGCAATGTAAACTTTTTTATGTGTATTTTTTTGTTATGTGATTTTTTTTTTATTCAACACATGCTGTGTTCATTGAATAGTCTTCAAAAAACTGTAATAGGTACATTTTTACTTCACTGAAATAAGGTAGAAAATTAAATAAATTGAAACAGATATTTTATAACTTCGTAGAGTTCATTTCTAAACATAACGGGTGGTTATATCTCTAGTCAGTTTTCAAGAGAACATAAAGCAAATTTGAATAATTTATGACTGTTTATTTAAACATAAAAGAGTTAAATTCTTTAAATATACCAAGTAGAAGTGAAACCAGTTTTAGAAAAGGAAAATATAAAGAAAACCTGAAATTTTTTTGGTTAACTGTTAAGAGTCACTGCTTTCTCACTTCTGTCCATTTAAACCAATTTGAAAAGAAGGCTGACGTTCCTGTTAACTTTTGATAATACAAGGTCAAGGGGAAAACGTATTATTTAGAAAGCAACCATACTTACGAATATTACGTACATTTACTATTTTTTGACCCACTGTTTACATTCTGAAAACAAATACACATGCTTATGTGATGTGAGTAACTTTAACATGATTCTGAAAATATTTTGGGAATTATCAAAATATGAAAAGCTCTTTTTTATAGTAACTATAGTTACTTTTGGAGGGAAAATGAACAGTCTTTAAAAATACTTTTCCTTTTAAATAATATTATGTTCAAGGAGTTCACATGAATTTATTCCATGGTGTTTTTTTAGGAGTAAGTTATTTGTAGTTCTCTCTTCCAACTCATAGCTGAGAAACATTTTTGTCCTAAGTTGTCTGATAATATAATTAATTCAGCTCTTCTCTTTTTTAGCATAACGGGAATCTCAGACCATCTCTTAATAAGACCCTAAGCTAAGCCCTTAACCTGTCTCTGAAAACAACCTTTTTTTTCCCCAAAGAAGCGATATTAGACATGGCCATCTCAACATTTTGCAACCCAAAACCAGTGGAGAAAGAGAAGGAAACATTTATTTTTTAATTGTTTGAGATTGCTTGAAGAGACATTGACCAAGATGTTATAGAGTTGGGATTCAAATATTCATTTAAAAACACAGATTCTTTCTGTAACAACGCTTTTATTTTTCATTATAATTTTTCCCTTATCTATTTATTCTCCCTTTTAATTTTTTTTATTCGTTTCCAGCGTAACAAATAAAACATTACCAGTACCTTTGAAAACCCACAATGTCCCTCTCCAATTGCATCCCCCTTCTTGCTCTCAGAGTAAACTGCTTTCCTGGATTTAGTGTTGACCAATTTCTTGATAATATATCCATCAACAATATGTTGTTTAGTTTATCCTGTTTATCAACTTTATATAAGTATACTGTATGTATTTTTCTGACTTGCTTTTTTCTTTTTTTTCCAAAAGATTTTACTTTACCTTTTTCTCCCCAACCCCCCCAGTACATAGTTGTATATTTTAGTTGTGGGTCCTTCTAGTTGTGGCATGTGGGATGCCGTCTAAGCATGGCCTGATGAGCAGTGCCATGTCCGCACCCAGGATCCTAACCGGCAAAACCCTGGGCCACCGAAGTGGAGTCACAAACTTAACCACTCGGCCAAGGGGTCGGCCCTGACTTGCTTTTTTCACTCAACATTTTATTATTGCAATTCATCTACTTCAAGTTTATAGCTAGTTCATGTCTTTTCATTTCTTGTTTATCCTCCATTGAATGGATGTACTATATACTACACTATATTTATTCATTCTGTATTTGATGGACAGTCCAATTGTTTCTGTTTTCTTCTGCTATGAATGATGTTGCTAAAAGCATTTTTGTATATATATCCTGCTCCACACGTGTAGCAGTTTCTCTTGGATTCATATCTTGGACTGGAATTGCTAGGTTGAAGGATGATTGATCAACTTTACTAGGTAATGCCTAATTGTTTGAAAGTGCTTGAACCAATTTTTATTCCCACCATTAGTGAGTAAGAATTACGTTTACCCCACATCCTTGCTGACACTTCGTTTTCTTTTACTTTTAATTTTTATCAGTCCTAGTAGGTGTCATAAGTGTATCTCATTGTGGTTTAATGTGAATTTCCCTGATTACTAATGACTTTGAGCCACTGATGTGCTGGGACCAGCTGGCACAGGCTCACAAGAGCTGATTGTGTGCATGTCTTCTCAACTCCATGTTCAATGACACCATCTTGGTCACTTGAAATTAGCCATGGTTGGATTATTTATACCCCAAACATTATAAACTAGCACTTTGCCCCCTGCCCCAGATAGATAGTTGAGCATATATTTATGTATTTGTTAGCCATTTATGTTTCTCTGTGAAATCTCTCTCCCTGTCTTTTAACCATTTTTCCATTGGGTTATTTGCCTTTTCTTATTGATATGTCGTTATTGTTCATATGTTCTGGTTACTAATCCATATTAAGTTATATGTTATTAAAATCTTCCCTGGAATTTATCGCTTGCCCTTTACCCAATGGTGAATTGGGTGAAAGATGTTCTTTAATTTTCATGTAGTCAAATCTATTGATCTTTTCCCTCATGTTTCTTTTTAGAAGTTCTTCCATTCCTAAAGATGTAAAGATATTCTTTTATATTTGCCTGTAAAAGTTTTAAAGTTTTGATCCACCTGTCATTGGTTGTGGCATTGTATGGGGTAAGGATTCATTTTATTCTTTCTTTCTTTATTTTAAATGAATAACCACTTATCCCAGCACCGTTTATTCAAAAGCATCTTCTTCCCTAATTGATCAGCAGTCATATATCAAGATTTCATGTGTGTTGATCTTTTTGAGGGCATTCTATTCTCTTTCATTGGTCTATTTGTATATTTCTGTGCAAATAACACAGTATGTAGATTACTATATGTTTTACAGTAAGTCTTGTTTTCTGATCACTCTGCCTAGTTCTTTGTCTTTAAAAGTGTGTTGGCTACATGATCTTTTGGTCTTTTATACTTATTTTAGATTCAGCTTATAAGTTCCCCCAAAAATTCATCAAATATATAGATTAATTCGGGAAAATTTTGCATATTTATGATTGAGCCTTTATTTATAAACACCACTGAGGCACAGAAAGGTTAATTGCATTATGGCCAGAGAATCTAATCTATAGGATAACAACTCCAAAATGTGTTGATGGTTGCTTCATGACTTACTGTATGGCTAGTGTTTACAAATGTTCAAAGTGAGCTTTGAAAGAGTTTGCAGTTGTTTAATGGATTGTTTTATATAGTCCACTAGATCAGGGTCGTGAAGTGTGGGGTTCACTTCTTCTCTAGTCCTGTTGATTTCTTTGTCAGAGAAGTGTGTTAAAATCTCCCTTGTGGTTTCTTTTTTAAAATTTTCTTTATATGTTTTGAAGTAATATTTGTAGCTGCATGCAAGTTTGGAATTGTGTTGTCATCCATTTTGAAAATGTTGTGATTCTTCAATCTAGCCATCTTCTCTTCCCCTTAATGCTTATTTTTTTTTTTTTCCTTTTTCTCCCCAAAGCCCCCCAGTACATAGTTGTAATTCTTCTTTGTGGGTCCTTCTAATCGTAGCATGTGGGATGCTGCCTCAGCGTGGTTTGATGAGCAGTGCCATGTCCGCGCCCAGGATTTGAACCAACGAAACACTGGGCAGCCTGCAGCGGAGCGCACAGACTTAACCACTCGGCCACGGGGCCAGCCCCCCTTAATGCTTATTTTTGATTGATATGAAGATAGTTACACCAGCTTTCTTTCAGTATTTACCTATGTACTTTATCCGTCATTTTACTTTCAGCTTTTCAGTGTCCTTATATTTTAATTGCATATATAGTAAAAAACATGAGCTGGATTTTCCCTTGTTTTACTTTTTTTTTTTTTTTTTGAGGAAGATTAGCCCTGAGCTAACATCTGCTGCCAATCCTCCTCTTTTTGCTGAGGAAGACTGGCCCTCAGCTAACATCCATGCCCACCTTCCTCCACTTTGTATGTGGGACGCCTACCACAGCATGGCTTGCCAAGCGGTGCCATGTCCACACCCGGTATCCGAACCAGCGAACCCCAGGCCACCAAAGTGGAGCGTGCGGACTTAACCACTGTGCCACCGGGCTGGCCCATTTTACCAGTTTTTGACCTTCAATTGGAAAGATCTTTCCATTTACACTTGTATTTGCTAATGCACTTGGCTTCATTTCCGCCCTCTTCTTTTGTACATTTTGTTTATCCCATGTTTTCTAGTTGCTTTTTCATTTTTTGCCTCTTTTTTGGATTGATTCAGATTTCTCTGAAATGCCCCCCCCCCCCATGTCATTTCTTTGCCTCTGCTGGTTTAGAAGTTATACACTCTCTTTCTAATTTATAATGGTTATCTTGGAAGTTTTAACATTCTACTTTAACTTAAATTATAAACTAATCATTAGCTTTCTTCTTCTTTTAAATATTATAAGAACTTTAGAATGTAAATCCAATCATCCCTTCCTACTTAATTTCTATTTTTGTCTGTGTTTTAGTTCTTTCTTGGCTTTTAACACCATAAATTAGACACTATTACAGTTTATTTAGTGCAGTCCACCTTTGTTTAGATAGACCCCATGCTTACCATTTTCTTTGTTTAACATTCTTTCTTGCTTCTCAGACCTTCTTGCTAGAATTATTTCCTTTCTTCCTGAAGTACATCTTTTAGAAATTTGTTTAGTGAGGATCTATTGGTAATAAACTCTCTCATTTTTGTTTGTATGAAACATCTTTATTGAACTCCTGTTCTTGAAATATATTTTTTGCTATATTTAGAATATTAAGTTGGCATTTAATTTCTTTCACTTTTTATTTCATGGTTGTGATATCAGCTGTCAATCTGTCATTTGTTTGCAATTCTGTTGTTTCTTTCGAGATTATTTTAAGATTTATTTTCAATGTTCAGCAGTATAACTGTGATGAGTCATGTATTGACTATTTTTATTTCTGTTGCTTGAGATTCATTTAGCATCCTGATCTGAGGAACATCTTTTGCCATTTCTGGAAAATGCAAAGCAGTTATCCTGAGCTATTTCTTTTTCGTTCTTTCTGGTCTCTCTTGTGTAATTCAGATTGTATGTATGCTAGGTCTTCTGACTATTTTCTCCTTTCCCCCCTCCTCCTTTTGTATTTTCCATTTTTATCTTTCTGCTGTATTATGAGGAGTTTCTTTTCCTCTGTCTTCCAGTTCACCATTCTCTTTTCAACTGTATCTAATTAAATGTTAATCCTGTACATTGAGTTTCTAGTTTAATTATGATTGCATTATTTAAAGTTGATTTTTTTTTATCATCTGGATCAATTTTGATAGTTTCTTGTCCCTCTATTGTGCTTTCAATTTCTTCTTAATTATTAAAACATGTTAAATATCACCACTCTATATCTGCTTACTCCAGTGTTAGCTGTCTTCATAGAGCTGACCCTGTGATTTGTTTCCTTCAGCTGACTTTTTATTCTTGGTAGTTTATTTCCTGAAGTCATATTCATTTGACCCATTTTACATGAGAATTCTTTGAGATCTGAGTTTGGAAAATATCCGTCCAGAGAAGTTTTGTGTTTGCTTCTACCAGCCTGGGACAATTTAAATTAAATTTTCAGCTTATGAATATACAGGCCACAGAGGTAATATAAATTCTGACCTCAAATCTGTGTGAGTGGGACGTGTGGTTAGCAATTATTCAGGAGAGACTTTTTTTACCCACTCACCACAGCCAAAATCAAAACTCTGTTTACCTCTGTGAGGTTTCTTTATTCCTAGTTCACCCATTAAAGTTCTCCCATTTGCCATTTGTACCTGATGAAACCCCAAGCTGTCGGCTGCCAGAGATCAACATATACCCTCAAAGCAAATTATGCCACAATGCATTCTTACTCCAGTGGGTTCACTCGGCATCGCTATTGCTTGTCTTCGTGGAATTCTTTTGCTATCCATGGAATTCTTTTACTTCTCTGCTAGCTTGGCTTTACATTGGATTATATTACATTAAATATATGTGTATATCTTGAGCATTTTTGGTTGTGCCATGGTGGTCAGGGTTTCTGTCAACATCTGGTAAGCCATCTTGCCAAAAAACACTATAAACTAATTTAAATGTATTTTACTATAACAAGCAATAAAGTCATATGCAGCTTGTCTCATAAAATTTGTAGCATCCCTGTGCAGTTTAACTTTTAAATATGCAATTAGTCAGGTACCTCCAAGATCACAAGATGTGTACAGTAAGAGAGAAAATAAATAATATGGTATTGTTGGATATTAGTTAATAAAAGCTGAAAATAGGAGCCACTGGTGTAAAATTGAAGAAATGTGTAAGACACTCCTTTTGATATCTCTGAATAGGAAAGTGTGCAGGAGTTAAGAAAGAGAATCACAGTACTTGACTGCCAATTGCGAAAGTCGGAAATGGCTCGAAAAACTTTTGAGGCATCCACTGAAAAGCTTCTTCATTTTGTAGAGGTAAATCTTCCTGTTACATTACTTTATTCCCATTTTAAAGAAATCTATAGGCAACTGATATATAGATAATATCACAGTGTTTGGTGGCTATAGAAACATTCTCTGGGCTCAAAACAGCAACGGTGACTTAGAGTCAGATTTAGATAATGGAAAGACCAACTAACATATAGATTGTTAGGAAAATAATTGAGACAAGGTAACATGTTGCCAAAACATACTGTGTTTTAATGAACACTTTCCTAAAATTCTTGATACTTGGTAAACATGGTTTCATATTGACCCTATAAAGAAATGTTTCTATAGCTATTACATTTCTGAGTAGAATTGCATATTAATGTAATTGCTTTTTTCCCCACATAACAGAAACGCCTTTTTAATCAATTAGAGGGGAGGGGTAGGTTATACATATTAATTAAGCAAGAAAAGACATTTTAAAAAACTATCAACCTTATTTATCTCCTTCATTATCTTGTTTGTCACTAGGCTGTTCAAGAAGTATTTTCTGATAATTCTGCTTCTTTATCAAATTTAAGGTAAGAATATTTAAGTGCTTTCTGCAGAGTATGGCCACTGATTCTATTTTTCATCTGGTAATTGTGACTAAAATATTAAAATCTCTTAAATAGTCTTAGGATGCCACATAACTTTTGGATACCATTCTTTAATGTCTTGTGGAAATAGATACAAGGACACATTGGTTTTGTTTTGTTTTGTTTTGTTTTTTAAAGATTTTATTTTTTTCCTTTTTCTCCCCAAAGCCCCCCAGTACATAGTTGTATATTCTTCGTTGTGGGTCCTTCTAGTTGTGGCATGTGGGACGCTGCCTCAGCGTGGTCTGATGAGCAGTGCCATGTCCGCGCCCAGGATTCGAACCAACGAAACACTGGGCCGCCTGCAGCGGAGCGCGCGAACTTAACCACTCGGCCATGGGGCCAGCCCCAAGGACACATTGTTTTTGATCCCATCTCTATCAAAGAAATTCCTGGAGGTGTTTAACCAGTCATTGTAACCTGGTACTCTAAAATAGAGGTAGGAATCACCTATCTTGTCTTTGTCAGAAATTCTGTAAAGATGAGGTCAACGGGAAATTCTTTAAGCATCCTGTATATGAATAAAAATTACTATACTAGTCACAGGTTCATTGCTAAAGGTCAGTCTCAACCCAGCAGATCAGTTGTTATAGCAAACAGAATTTTGCAAAACATGCGCATTTAATGTTTGTTTTATTTTCAAGATTCAGTAAACAAATAAAAGAAATATATTTAGAGAATACGCCTTGATTTTGTTTTTATTCACAGTTTGTTTCTGATTTAAAATTTCTTACTAGGAGCTACAGACATATTAACGAGATTTATTTATTTCAAACTGCAAGCTTATGGTCACTTTGGTAGATGATAAAAGAGATATACAAAAGAAAGATTCCTATTTATACATTTTCAAAGTAGTTTTTTTCCTCATCTTTTAATAGCTGCCACTAGCAATGTACTTTTATTTCTAGCAATGTATGCTAGCAGAAATACAGGAAACCTCTACACTTTACTATGAAAACAGCAATTTAATAAATGAAGATGATTCATTGTATTCTTATTATATTTTAGGTTCCCACATAGCGTTTTTTAATTTAGAAGAATATCTATAGTAGTATACTTTTAAACTCATTTTAATGTAATACTTTATTTCTTCTAATGAAGAACTCTGACATTGTTGTTATCCATGTTGTTATGATGTAAGATAATTATGTGAATTTTCCATGATGATTATTTTCAGTAAGTATATTAAAATACTCAGCAATCAGACTCCTCTTGTGTGGGTTAGATGTGTCCCCCACCCCCACCCTCCAAGGTCTCATTGTGACCTTGAATAATAATTCAAAAGGTTTGGTATTAAAAATGAAGGTTAAAAATGACTGTTTAAAACCCAGAGCCTGCCCTTGCCTTAAACTGGTTTATGGAAAAGGGAAACTTTAAAAAGCAAAAATGAGCAGCTTTTCACCACCTATTGGAAAGTTAAACACAAGTAAAATTTGGTTTAGTCTTTTGCATATAGTATATCTTCTATAATAGATATTGGCCTTGGTCATTCAACGTAGATTAAAGGCTCTGTATTTGAGTTTGAGAATTGATGCTTTAGTTTCTCCTTGTGAGTTAAGAAGATGGTTCTAAGTAATGATGGTATTGTCATCAGTTTAAAATTATTTCTTTTCGGGGCCGGCTCCGTGGCCGAGTGGTTAAGTTCGCACACTCCTCTGCGGCAGCCCAGGGTTTGGATCCTGGGCGTGGACATGGCACCGCTTGTCAGGCCACGTTGAGGTGGCGTCCCACATCCCATAACTAGAAGGACCTGCAACTAAGATATACAACTGTGTACGGGGGTGGGGGGTGCAGGTTGGGGAGACAAAGCAGGAAAAAAAAAGATTGGCAACAGTTGTTAGCCCAGGTGCCAATCTTAAAAATAAATAAATAAGTAAAATAAAATAAAATTATTTCTTTTCAAGTAAAAGTTTTAGCGTGATGGTTTTTTGCAGTAAAACCCTGCATTTTTAATTATGTCAGAATGCATTCACTTCAGGTGACATTTGCATTTTTAAAAAGTGATGTAAATGCTCTAGGCTGTTTTACACTTAAGGACAACAAATGGAAGCGCTTAAGAGATAATTTCAAAGGCAAATGTACATATTGAATTTATATTTCATATCACTAGAAGGAATTGTAAATGTCTGTTTAATAAATTTATGTTTAAATGCTTAAGTTGAATTTTTACAAAACTAAAAGGCTACATTATGTTAGCACAATACAGGCACTCACAGAATAAGCCCAACAAATGTAGGAGGTAGGCCCTCCTTCTGTTTCTTCTTCCTTGTATGTGAAATCAACCTAATTTTTAAAATATGCCTATTTATTATATAATAAAGAATGGAAAACAGAAATATTGTTTTGTGTGAATTACTTCATTTATGGCTATAAGATTATAATATTCTGAAATAGAAATATGTTGATACAAATTTATAACTAATAGGAATTCAGATTTAGCAAAGATAGATGTTTTTTATTGTGTAGTAAGTTCCACTTTATTTTATTGCTCTCATAGTGAAAGAAGAGCTCTGTTAGCTTCTCAGACTTCCCTCACACCCTTGGGAAGGAATGGACGGAACATCCCAGCCATGCTGGCACTTGAATCTAAGGAACTTATTAAATCTGTTCGTGCCCTACTTGACATGGATTGTAAGTTTTCTGCATTTTTTCACTTTTTTAAAAAAATAATTCATTTAGCGGAAGAAGATTTCAAGTTTGACAATTTTATTTTGTTAAATGTTTAGTTTACCTACAGGAAAATTGATAGCTAAGGATAGAAATGTTAATATAAAGGGAGAATATTTGCTTTATTTAATGTGCTCAAAATGGCTTCCAACAGAAGATAGCTGGTTAAGACATATCTTTACTTCTACCTCCATCCAAAGTCTCTTTGAAATGGAAGAATAAATATAAAAATAAATCCACAACAGCACTGGAAACCTGGAAGGGTGGAGTCAACATTGAGGAATTTTTGAATAATATACAACAGATGGAATAAGATTGAAGGTACAGCCCAGCTGAGCAAAGACCCCAAAACACAATAAAGGTGAAAGACAAGACTGCTGAAACAGTGAGTTAAGTAGAACCGTGGAAAAATCACCAGGATCACAAGCAGGGAAAACTAGGAACAGACTCTCGGGCAGTTAGCAGGATAATTAATTAAAGGGCTGAGGAATAGCTGAACCAGTTCCCTACTCGTCAGAGCTACTGGCTCAGGCCTTTACTCCTAAGCTAGGGCCAGAAGAGTACCTCTCTTAAGGAACAGAATGATCTGTCACTGGACACCCCTAGAGTCAGCACTGGGCTAGAGAGAGAAGCAGAGGAATGCTCTGAGTAACTTCTAACATCCCAATAGACAGGGAGATCCTTGGGGAAAACTTAAATGGTTGGACATTTCCGTCCTTCTCTCCTGCTATCTTCCAGATGCTTTTGCCTCTTCGTGGATTTGGACTCCCTTTTTATTTATTTTTCTGTCTTCCCTTGATGTCAGTCTGTCTGCTGGCTGTCTTTGTGCTGGCCTTTAGCGTTCCACTATCCCTCTAGTTTGCCACTCTTAATCTTCCCTATGCTGGGGACCAGATATCAAATATATATAAATATAATATAGATAAAATTCTATGTTAACTAAGTATCAGAATAATAAGTTTTGAGTAAAGTCCCAGGCAATAAATGGCTTCGCTTTCTAGAAGGGCATATTCAAAGACCCTCTGGGGTAATTTTGACTGAGAACTATATTATAGAGGATTGGAAACCATGCCTCCAATAGTATCTGCTCAATTTCTGCAGTGTGTATTTTTTTTTAAATTTTGTATAACCTATTACATTTTTAAAAATCAAATTATATTTCAAAAGCCCTGTAAGAACTCTTTATGTAAGGGAATTCTATGGGTCTTAGGAGAGATGAAAATAATCACTCCTCATGTATTATGTGTAAGCTCAGAATTTTATATATCACATTTTTGAAGTTAGGGTGGGTGCAGTGGAGGGAAACACCTGCACAGACATAGCCCGGTGGACATAGCCATCGTTAATTTTAATTACCATACTAACATTAACCTTTATATTTGTCAAACATGATTATTCAAAGAAAATATTTGAAATTCAGCAGAACTTCTTTGGAAGAAAAGTGAAAAATTCCATCTGCACTTTTTATCAGTTGCAAGATTATACCTACTCTGCTGTTTAAAACTAGCAAACAGTTTCTATGTTGTCTTTTTATTTGGAAATATAATTGCTAACGTTGGCATATCTTCCCAGTACTTTTATAATTTTATATGACATATCTTTTTAAGTTTGATAATTCAGATAAACTCAGCTCATTTTTCTTCCTCTTTAAAAAGGCAGTAGCTGTTTCTTTATGTAATGAAAAGCAGAAAATGACTACCGTGAGGTAGATAATTCAGCTGCATCCTCCACCTCATTTCCTTTGCCATGGCTCTCTGGTTGTTTCAAGTTACAGTTTGAAATTTTTATTTGGGTAATTGCCTCCGCTTTCTTCTTACTGTAAGTACACTCTAGGATGTTATATTGTGGGATTTCCTCGGAAATGAGAAGAAGATTTCTGGGGTCTTATAGTTTAAAGCTAGCCTCTGAGGAGTATCTAGAAGACAATTCTGAACCTTTTTTTAGCTCATGGACTCCATTGAAATCTCCCTTTTCCCAGAAATGTGCAATTATAGACATTTTGCATCCATTTTTCAGAGTGTTTATGAACCCCAACTTAAGAACCCCTGATGTAGAGTCATAGGGAACATGAATGCTTTTTGCAGCATTGCAGACACGGCCATCCAGCCCTCATCAGAACGCATCTAGCAGTGGAGAAGTGTGTGAATCACAGAGGCAGCCTGGAGGAGCAGTTTGAATCCATGGAGAAGGGCTTCTCAGAATCTCCGATGTTGCCTAAAGGTGCCCCAAAGAGCATCCCGATTAGTCATCCAGCTTCAGTGGGCAAATTACTTAACCTCTGGACCTGTTTCCTCATATGAAAAGTGGAGATTATCATATGTGAAGTGGCAGGATTGGAGGATTCAATGAGATACATGTAAAGTACCTAACAGAGCACCTGGTAGTGCAAGATGTTCCATAAAGGGAGGTTACTGCTGCTACTGCTGCTGCTGGTGCTACGTTGTTATTATTCTTTACAGTAATTAATTTAAATTTATGTTCTCTCAGTGGTAAGTATTAAATAATTATTGTCTAAAGCTTCTTTGAACTTAGATACCTTTGAAAATATGATAGATGAGAGCTTTTCTTAATATATAATATTTAATGTTATTATTGATTTTGAGTTAGAATGAAATCATGACAGGAAACTGTAGCTAAAAGTATGAATCAGCATCTTATCTTTCAGTTGTTTATTGCGAACTGCGAGGAAACTTCAGTCTGTTGTGTCACATTACTTCCAGTGAAACAGTATGTAGACAGAATCGACTTTTCAATCAGTATTGGAACCCCTGGAGGTGCTTATATTGATCTCCATCAATATTTACATGGTCAATATTGTAATGATTTGGTGTAATCTTTATTTGAAATAACTACTTGTTTTCAACTGTAGTCTTTGTTTGACCCTAGATTGACAAAATAATTCTGTGACGAAAGCAGGAAGAGACAGTTCTATTTAAGAAAATGCATACTAAAACAGTAGCTGGCCAGATATCCCATACGAGGTCTTTAATTAAAAAGAGAACTTACTGACTTCCTGGTAAATTGGCAGCATAAACACAGGCATCTACTTTCCTTCAAGATTTTCATGGAAATGATAAATGAATATAAAAATAGGGTAAAAACCTTCAAAGGTACTAGCAGTTACAGGCAAATCCCCAGAACTTTTTGATATAGGGCAGATAGGACACATAGAAGGAAGGAAAGCACCAAGAGCCAACTTGTTACACCCTCCGCTAAACAACAATAGCAGTTGTGGGACTAACTGGAGGGAACCCTGGCAGGAGGGCACCTTTAATGCACTCTAATTGGAAGGGGTAGTGAATAAAGTTGAAGACTGGCTAGGAGAGGAGATGGACTCTTTTTAATGTTTTATCTTGGTGAGTCTATGGCATTTATTGAAATCCTCAGGGTTTACACAGGTTCTATGTCAAGCAGAGGGCCAAGTGGGGCTTCATCCGTTAGGCTGCATAGACATACTTTAGATCTAATATGCAAAGGGGCATACAGGAAACTTTAAATGTAAAGGGAATCTGGCACAGTGGCTTCTGCACCAAATGCCACATGCCTCTACACAGCCACCTCTGGTCTTGGCTCGCTTCTCACTCTGCGCATACTCTACATCATCCTCATACTTGTAACACAAATGCACGTTGGCCAGCCCCCAGCCTGAGCTTTGAGAGGGTAGTCCACGACACCTGGGTTGAATGTCAGGGCAACTAGGGGCTCCACACATGCTTTCAATAGTCAAAATCCAACTCTGAGGAGAGAGTGCTCTACATGCAAGCTTTTGTAAAGAGAAATATATATTATATATATATGTGTGTGTGTGTGTCTGTGTGTACACACACACATTACATTCAAGGTCTTATAAACAAATATATACATAAACATGCAAATATATGATTATGAAGAAGTCCACAGTATTAAAACAAGAAAATATAGCTGTCAAGATTCAGAATAGACTTTGGGATCAAGATGGTAGAATGATTTCATGCCCAAACCTCCCCATTCTGTTCCTACTCTTAGAAATGACATTTAAAGTTGTGTGTGTGTGTTCAAAAGATAAAAACCAAGAAAGGAACGTCTTCCTGCACCAAAAACAGGATAAAACTATAATGATAAGTGGAGTCTTACACTTCAGAGCTTCATGGGATTGAGATGGGCAGCTGGAATAAAGGTTTCTGTACCCACGAGGGCCCATATGAGTCCTGAGCCAAGGAAGCAAGGAGCAGGGATCTTCCTGGAGAGAATACACTTTCTTGAGTCACCCATATATTAGGAATTAGAAAAAAATCCCTCAAATTTAGGAGCCATCTGGGCCTGCCGCTAATTAAAGTTGAAGGTAAATATTCTCATCCACTACAGGTGGGAATATAACTTGGCACAACATTCTTGGGAATCAATTTTGCAGTATATAGCAAGAGCTTTTAAAATATCTATTTGAAAAGTTTTTTTGAAAGTTAAAAAAACTGTTTAATGGTCATATATTTTAAGCCAGTAATCCCACCTGTTGGTATTTTTGTAAAGAAAATACTGAGAGAGATGTGCATATAAATGTATATGTAAGTATTTTCATCACAGGATTTCTTAGGATAGCAGAAATATGAATGTTCAACTGTTACAAATTGGTTGAATAATTACGTGACTTTTACTCAGTCAATTGAAAATCAGGGTGAACTTTTCCTCTACCAAGTTGTGACTATCTGATTGCATATATTCGTGTTTTCGAGTCTCCTGCTCAATTCACAAGTTCCTGTCTGAAACTGGCAATATTTTAACTTTTGAAATGAGGATGTCAGGAATAGCTGTTTTTTGCATTTACATTCTGAAGCTAATTAGAAGTTCTTTAGGCAGTTGGGAAGGGTTTTCTGAGAAAAAGGGGAAATGCAGCACTGCGACATTTGAAGGCCTTCATAATTTTTCTCTTAGATCCCAAACTCGGACTGGATAGCATCTTCTCATTGTATTTATTCTAGGTCTCAAACTCTCTTCATTGTTTTCCTTATGTCTCCCAGGGCGTATTTTTATTAACTAAAATGAATTTATCAAAGGAAAAGCCATATGTCTTTGGTGAAGGTCAGCTATACTATTTACAATGGGCATTATGGTATTTGCTTCCTCGTAAGGTAATCGTTCTATTTCTGTGTTTCTTCCCCTGGAACTGGGGAAGCTGTTCCAAGTATAAGGGGATAACTTATGTGATTCTGATGCCATTTGAGACACAATTCCACCTGTCTTTGTGAGGTGGACCTGTTCTCTAGTGACTTGATTCTTCAAAGCCAGATAATAACCACTGTAAATATTTGTGGTGTCTTACCATTCAAGGAAAGTGGTAAACTCACATATTCTCTTGTATTGTTGCAAATTGAAAGTAGGTCACTGCTTAATGTTCCATTAAGAAAATATATCAAATTTAATCTTGAGTGATTTCTAGAAAAGAAGCTGTGCTTGGGTTATTTAATTTTCTTTTAAATAGGCAAATTATTATTAGCTTCAAGAAAAATAAGTAATTTCTTTCCTGGTACAGTTTTATTTCCAAAAAAAAAAGTGAAAGGAAAAATATGTCACTTAAGAAAAGGTAATCCTTTCGCTTTATTCGTTCTTTCATGAACTGTTTATTGAGTATCTGCAGTGGGCAGACTCTGACCTAGGCACTGTTATAACAGCGTAAACAAAGCCCTATTATCAAGCTGCTTAAGTAAATTGTAAGGGCAGAGATGGACAGACAAGTTAGCAAATAAGTAAATAACAATTGCAAACAGTGCAAACTAGGCATATAATAAAACCAGATGATGTATAAGGGGATGCGAGTAAGCGGCAATGCTACTCCTCTTTGAAGAGGTGACATTTGAGCCAAGATTTAGCCAGGAGAAAATCTTTGGGAAGAGCTTTTCAGGCCAAGTACAAAAGCCCTGTGGTGGGAACAATCTTGTCATAAATTTGAAGGACAGAAAAAAGCCTGGGTATCTGATACATGTGAGCAAACAGGAGAGTAGCATGAGAGAAGGGTAGAGACGTCGAAAGGACCCAGATCATATAGGGCTTTGAACACCGTACTAAGGAGTTTGGATTTTGAGTGTCATTAGAGCCATTGATGGTTTTAAGCAGGAGGAGTTAACACCATCTGATCAACATTTTAAAAGATTATTCAGGCAGTTGTTTGAAACTGGACTGTAAGAGAAGCAAGAGGGAAGAGAGCAGAAGACTAGTTGGCTATTACAGTGATTGACATGGGAGCTGCTTGTAGCTTGGGCCAAGTTTGGAGTAGCAAGGAACAAATATTCAATTTTAAAAAAAGAGATTAGCAATTCATCAGTATGTATAATAACTTTTTGGAATACCTGAAATTCGGTATTAATGTTTAAACTTGATATTGTGTGCATATTGGGTCAATGAGTAACTGAAAGTCCAGAAGCACAAAGCGATTATCTGTTGTCATCTTGGATCTTAGGCTACCTCATGTGTCTCTGTGGCTCTTTCTGCACATTAATTAACTGCTGGGTATTTGCCTTTTTCATTAAAAAAATTCCTGAGAATTAAAGTACTGAAATTATTTAATAATACCAAATCTACAGGAACCATCTACTATTCTCTATTAATACATAGGAAGCAAACATAATACACTTGGTCAGTCATGAAAGTCAGGAGGCCACTGTGTTTCCAGTATTTAGTGGACACAAACAAACATCTAGTGTGACTGAATCCCACATCTACCCCATGGTATGCGTTTTCATAGAAGAGCGTTTCCAGGAAGATATTTCAGATATATGCCTTAATCACATACACTGCCAATAGCCGTAAGGTATGAAGGCATGGCTAGACAAGCAAGACTTGATTTCTCCCACAAGGCAGGAATATAGTTGTCGAGGGAATTGCAGGATGCACAATATCTAAGATTTAATCAAGTAAAAGCCTATGTACCTCAGTAGTAACATGGTGAACACCCTATAACATAAAATGATTTCCCACACAAAGGCAGAAAAAATACAAGGACTGCTTCAAAACTTACAGAAAGCATTGACAAGAAAGCAGAGTAAATTATCTGTCTTCCAAAAAATGAAACTCCGATTCCTTTCATAGTTAGAGCTAACTATAATAATAGAATGTCTAAAGTGTAGTTCATGTTTCAATCCTATAACTGGACAAGCAAAATGTAAATGATGCCAGAAAGAAATATTTTCCCTCACGGCCTGAAGATGTCCTCATCCAAACCAAATGCATTTTTTTGGGTTCATGGAATAGGTGTTCCCTGGAGTTCATATGAGGACAAAGTCTTAACAACTCACCTCAGAAAAGACAGCAGCAGTAGCAGCGGTGCGCAGTAACAGCTTTCAAATTATTTAATAGGATAAAATAGTGCAATTTACGTCCAGAAGTTCCTGCCTTCAACAACAGAATATTAATATTATGATTACAGATAATCTCTTTAAAAATAATAATGCCATTGATATAGAAGGTTTTAATTTATATCAGTTTTACAGTTTAAAAGTACTATTTTACATCATGTCCTCACACCAATGCTGTGAGATAGGCATTATTTCTAATTTAAAAGATAGGAATTGATCAAGGCTCAGAGAATTTAAATGGTTTATTTAAGTCATATGCTTGGAAAGGACAGTGCCAGAACCCTAATTCGGGTCTTCTGATATTGAGTCCCAGGAGTCTCAGAGGGGTATAGTTAAGTCGTTGTGTCACAACCGAATTGGCAGGTTTTTTCCTCTTTGGAGCATATTAAATGGTGGAGTGTCTTATACTCAGTGGTATCTTAGATTCGATATATGATGACCTTTTGGAGTTTTGGCTTCCTGTCTCTAAAGTGGGGATACAATCTTCATAGTTTGTTTCAAGGTTTAAGTGAATTAGTATGAAAGTACTTCATATAAGATTATGTTTTAGAGTTCATTTATTATTTTAATTAGAATCATTGCGAAACCTTACCTCATCTTAACTAATTTTCATGCCTTACAAACATTCAGAATCAAGCAACAGATTGCATTGGTTCAAACAGCTTTGATAGCTTTCAGGCAGGTATAGAAGGATACCTAACTCACTGATATGTTGGTTTTCTTAGGAGGTCAGATTGGGAGAGTATCTGTTTTTTAATTGAAAACCTCTGTATTGTTTGGGGGTTTTTTTTGGAGTGAACATTTGTTGCTTCTCAAATTTAAAGTGTCTTTTAAAAGTAAAAGAATTTGTAAGCATCTTAGAAACCTCACAGTAAGAAATAAAAGCTGTCTTTGAAATCATTTACAAAATAGTACCTAGAGGCCTGCCCCGTGGCTGAGTGGTTAAGTTCACAGGCTCCACTTCCTCAGCCCAGGGTTTCACCCATTCCGATCCTGGGCATGGACGTGGCACTGCTCATCCAGCCATGCTGAGGCAGCGTCTCACATGGCAAAACCAGAAGGACGTACAACTACAATATACAGCTATGTAGTGGGGGGCTTTGGGGAGAAGAAGAAGAAAAACAAAAAGAAGATTGGCAACAGCTGTTAGCTCAGGCACCAATCTTAAAAAAAAAAATTGTGCATAAAGAAGGAATAATAAACGTGCCTAGGTAAAGACCTTAAAACTGAGGATGTGGAACCAAGAACTGAATCTTTAATATTTTTCAAAAATTTGTGACCTTATGAACTTATCCAACCAACATTATCAATTAGATTAAAAATGATGTAGGCCCCAAACTACACAATGCTGTTAGTGTTTTTCAATTCTTTTATAATAACCCCCATCAGCTAATGAAAGTTAAAGTCAGAGTAGATAGAAAGAGCATTAGGGGTGAGAAAACCTGCTTCTTAGACAAGATCTTTAAACCTAAGGTAAATTCCTCAACCTCACTTTTGCTCCATTTATAAAATGGAAAGAATGAGTGTTATAGCTCATTACGTTACAGGATAAAATGAAGTAACGATTGCAAAATTGCCTATAGTTTTTACATAAAAATTAGTTGTTTGTACCCTGAATATCTTTCTCAAAAATATAGATATTTTACTTGTAGAGAGGCAGAATAGTATAGTGAAAAGACCATATGCTACAGGGTTCAAATTCCAGCTCTACCACATAATAGATTTGTGCTTTGGGGGTTCTGTAAGCTCTCTGAGTCTCATTTTCTTTATTTATGAAAATGGAGATAACACCCACTCATAGGGTTGTTGTAAAGATTAAAGGTAGTGTATCTGAAGTGGCCAGCTGATTAAAGATAATGTTTATAAAGTGGCTCATATCTGATAGACACTCAATATATATCATCATTATCATCATCGTTAATAATCCTCATCGTTCATTTTCATTATGTAAAAGGATTATTTTGTCCTTGCAACCTAGTCTGATATGATAAACTATTCTCTTCCCCATCTCTTTTTTTTTTTTTTTTTGGAGAGCTGGAAACCTTGGGAGGCAGTGAAAGATTTCTATTAATGTAGATTTATATAATCTATCATTATTAAATTACTCCACTGAGAACATGTAAGAAGCCATGTGCTAAAACCCTGAAAACAATTACAAAGTAACATTTCACTCTTTAAAGTAGCAGTTAAAATTTCGATAGGAAATTCAGCGTCAACTCAAATTTATTTCGTGGTTATAAAGTTTAAAGTAATAAAGAAATTTATGTCTAACTGGCATCCATTTAACAAATACATTTAATATATATAAATGTTTCATATATATGTTTTAATATCATTTACTTAGGAGTGAACCTAAAAAATAATGAGGCACCATTTTATTCACCAGAGGGCCGTAGCAGTGACTCTCAATCTACCGTGTGAGTAAATATGTGAGGAAAGCAGCACACTCGTAAACTGTTGATCGATGTTCCTCAATTCAGCTCTTTTGGCGAGTCTGTCTTTGTCTCTAGGAATCTAAAATGTACATTTTCTTTGACCCTTCAGTTTCACTTCTAGGAATCTATTATACAAAAATAAATACCCATTCATATGCCTGAATCTACTAAACAGAAATACCCATTTGTATGTACAAATAGATGTCAAATAGTCAATTCTTTCCACCAATATTTGTTGAGTACCTATATATCAGACACTAAGAAGAGAGACTAGCTCTGATAGTGTTGAGGATGTCCCTGTAGTAGAAAGTGAGCAGCTGAAGCTCTGTCATGAGGTAGTGAGACTTGAGGAAGAACAGAATTAACTCTTCTTTCTCATACATATAGACCCTAGGTGGGGTAGCACGCACCATAAGCTGCAACTTTCTGAAAAAAAGTATTTCCATGAATGGCCACATCTTTTCTGAAAGCAACAGATCTGATAGAAGGGGAGTAAGACTACAGGCAGTTTCCTGTGCAGAAAGCCGTGAATGGGAGTGAGGGTGATGCACCATCAACAGCATTAAAGATAAAGAAAGAAAGAAAGAAAAGTAAATCTCCAAGAGTGGACCTCAAATGGCCCAGGCAGAAAAAGAATATGAATGTTGCTTTCTGAAAGTAGGTCATTAACTAGTGTGTGCCAAGCTGTTATAATAGTGAAGCATTTCACCTATTGTAACATCTGCTGGAATTGTAGTTCTACCGAAAGAATCTAAAGAGGATGTGATTGTTTAATTATGTACACATCTGGACATATACCACAGATTCCATGAAAGCAGCTTTGTCTTTTTTTATATTGTTTTGTTTTATTTTAGAGTTGGGTAAAATGGGTTTGTTCTCATGTCTAGAGACCACGGATAGGAATGTGGCTTGTGGGGTAAGAAATCCCAAAAGATGAACTCTACTATGTACAATTACTTACAGTCTCAGTAGGAAAGACAAGGTAGAGATATACAAATAAGTCAGGGGAAGCTTCACAGAGCTCCTTGATGAGCTTAGACCCTCAAACACTATACAAAAGCTGGACAAAGAAACAGCCTAGAACTAACGAGAACTCTTAAGAATAGTGGCAGGAATATTAAAGCCAGGATTAACTTAAGTTTTTAAAAAGATTAAAGATGAGAAGAGCTATATTTGAAGCATTAATGAAGAGAAAGAAGATTTGGTATATTAAATTAATATACAGGGGTAAAGTCTTAAGTAATGTGGTGGACAGACTCTTTGGGGGATCTCCGTGATCCCTGCTTCCTGGTGTCCATTCCTTTGCGTGATCCCCTCCCCTCAAGTATGTGCAGGACCTGTGATTTACTTGTAGCTGATAGAACACAGCAAAGGTGACAGGATGTATATGACAACATTGCATAAGATTTTAGTACCAATTTTGCTGGAGTCTCTCACTGCTTCTGGGCTTCAAAGAGGTGAGCTGCTATGTTGGGAGACCCACTTGGCAAGAAGCTGAGGGCAGCCTCGGGCCAACAGTCAGGGAAACTGAAGCCTTCAGTCTGATAACCACAAGGTATTGAATTCTGTTGGCAATAGCAAACCTTCCCCAGTCAAGTCTCAGATGAGACCACAGCCTCGGATGAGACTCACATGAGTCCTAAGCAGAGAACTCAGCTAAGCTTTGCCCAGATTGTTGACCCATAGAAATTGTGAGATAATAAAACAAGTATGTGTTATGTTAAGCTGCCAAGTGTGTGGTACTATGTTACACAGCAATAGAAAATTAATATCATGAACTACTGCCATTTG
This sequence comes from Equus quagga, assembly GCF_021613505.1. NCBI lineage: Eukaryota > Metazoa > Chordata > Mammalia > Perissodactyla > Equidae > Equus > Equus quagga. Next base: position 86,863,745 of record NC_060277.1, on the reverse strand, counting down.
CCTCTCTCTTCTCAGTTAAGAAAATAACCTTCACAGTGGCAAGGCTAGAATTTTCCCTGGAATAAAGAATTCCCTTCTATTGGAGAAAAAGACACAAGTTACATTTCGTAGAACTTTGAATCAACATTCATGCTCCCCATGCGAGGACTTGTTTCTGTCTCCCCATTTCTTTGACTTTTTTATCCATTCAAAGAAAGTTTGAGGGAAATAGAAGGATATTCCTCTACAAGTTTAATTAAGACACCAGCCTCCAGAAGCTGATAGTTGCTGTTATGTTACAAATGCTGTCGTGAATCTTCCTAGAGAAGCAGCTGTCCCTCCTCACCATGTGATATTGTCTCATTCAGCTTAACATTCCCAGTACCTATCATACTGTTTGACACTTAGTTGATGCTCAATGACTGTTTGATGAATGAATTTCTTAAGTTACCTCACCCATAGACCCAATAAGAAAGAAGGAAAGTCACCCTTCCTTACTGTGGTACTTTTCCTTCTTAGACTTTTGGGAATGAAAAGGCAAGCATGATATTTATTTGTGTACAGGGAAGCAAATGAATGAACCCTGAGAATACAGAGATGAGTGAATTGCTTTTTGTAAATAAAAAGAACCTTAAAAACCTAATGTGAATACTGATTATTTCATGATTTTCTTTTTTTTCCCCTCAATCTACAGAGTTGTCTTTAGTTTTATATGAGACATAGTCAGTGTTGGTAGATGCCAAAAGCTTTGTTGTCTGATTCCAAATGATGCTGACATAATAGACTCATTTATTCTGTCTCCTTTCTCTATCTTCACATCACATAAAAGGAAAACTTTTTCTAACCGGATAATAATTGAAATGCCTTTATCTTTTATTCATTTTATTTTCAGCTTCCGTCTTTGTAGACCCCTGATGGAAGCATAATTTTAGCATTATTCATTCCCGTTTGGTATACTGAATAACTGGTATATTGTACTTCATTACTAGCAATTTGTGAATTCTTTATAAATACTTTCATTAATTCATTCCTAATTACCTTGTTGGACCTTACTGAGGACAAAATACCCAAAATATTTGGTTTCATTTATGTAACATTTCAGTAGAAAATGGGCAAAAATATATGCTCCATTGCTGTTACTGTCCACTTCAGAAACATGGCATTGTTTTAATCTCAACTAAGGAAGTGAAAGTATTTCAACTCATAATATCATTATTTATGAATTAGGAAGTTACATACCTGTTAAATTGAAACCTTCATTTTAAAAATTGGCTCAGCGGCCATGTGTTTTGCCTAAGAATGTGGTTAATTTTTAAAAATTTAACAGGTGTTATATTACTTCTTTCTTATAGTATACTCTAGTGGTCTTTAATACATAGATCAGACCACATCACTCCTCAAGTCAAAGCTCTTCAGTCACTTCCCATCACACTTAGAATAAGATCCAGACTCCTTGCTGTGGCTTACCAGGTCCTTCGTTTCTGGCCCTAACTAGCTGTCTCATCTCATTGTCTATCCCTGCTCTTCCCCGGCTTACACACCAGCCACATTGGTCTTTTTGTAGTTCTTCAAACATACCAAGCTCCTTCCACCCCTGTGCCTTTGCACTTGCTGTTCCACCTCACTAGAGTGGTCTTCCTTCAGATCTTCACAAGACTCACTCACTCCATACAGGTCTGTGTTCTAATGCCATCTTTTGAAAGTGTCTTTTCCTGGCCACACTCTCTAACATAGTAGCCCCCATCATCACTACCCATCACTCACTATCCCTCTACTCCTGTTTGTTTTTCTAATAGCACTGATTGCCACCTGAAATTGTGTCTGCCCACTAGAATATAAACTCCAGGAAGGCAGGGGCCTCACTTGTCGTGTTCACCACTGTAGCCCCCGAATCTACTACAGCAGTTATTCAATATGTGTTAACTGGATAACTAAATGAATTAGATCACAGAGGTAGATTTTGTAGGACTAAACAAGAATTGAAGAGGGAAACAAGAAGAGAAGTGAAAACGACAGTGAATTTTCAAGCCTGGATTATTAGAGGGTAGTAGAACCATGGAAAGTAACAAGTAACTCAGAAGGGAAAACCATTTGGGGAGAGAAGAAAGACAAGTTTTGTATTAGACATTAGAAATGCTGATAGACATCTAGAGGGGGATTGGGAGAGAGGTCAGGATTGGAGATGTTGTTTAGGGGATTATTCTGGTGCTTCTGATAGTCGAAGCCCTAATATTACAGAGAAAGACTATACCAGGAGAAGAAGGAAAAGTCCTTGAGGAACAGGTCCGAGGAGGAAGAGAGGCCAGATGGGGAGCAGTCAGGATGATAGGAGTAGAAATGAAGAGTAGATTATGGGGAGGTAAAAAAAACCAAGGAGAAGAGAATTTAAAGGAAGGTGTGGTAAGCAGTGCTAAATGCTGATAACAAGAGACAAGATGTGAGAAATGGATTGGTTGTGGTTGTAAGCATTTGTGACCTTTAAGAAAAGCTTCAGTAAATTGGTGAGGACAGAAAGACATTTTACACTGACACTGTCTTGAATGTCAGTTTAATCTTTCTTCTGTGATTCGTAAGGCATTTCAATATCTCTTAGGACCTCTTGGTCATTTTATAAATATCAGTTATGTAACTCTGTAGTTTAAAAGGTAGAGGATTAAGGAAAAAAGGTATAGGAAATTGAACTGAATCTCTACTGATCCTACAACATGTGTTAGAAATTCCTTAATTTGAACAAATTCCTCCCTATAGCCAAGTTTCTGTGACTTTCTCCTGAGGGATGCAGTGTGCTCTGATAGCTGCCAACAAAGTGTCATTTAAGTGTGTGCAGAATTTGTCTAAATTGAGAAGTGCTAAGAGGGAAAATGTTGGTTAGGACAGCAATATTTTTATTATATTGTCTGCTGACATAAAAATATGTTGAGCTTTGTTTTTGTTAGTTTGAAAAAGATCTGAAAAGAATGAATAAGCAGAAAAAATTGCTCATAATCCACGACCAAGCAGCAATCACTGTTTACATTTTAGCCTGATTACTTTCAGCTTTTTTTAAACTTCTAACACTTTTGTGTTATTTTTACATAATGGGAGAAGGAGTATAGTGGCTAACAGCATGGGCTCGAGAACCAGATTGCCTGGGTTCAAATCCCACCTCTGCCTCTTACGAGCAACATGATCTTTTTTTTTCCCACTTATTTTATTGAGGTTATAATGGCTTTATATTGTATAATTTCAAGTATGTATTATTATTTATCAGTTTCCATATAGACTGCACTGTGCTCACCACCAATAGTCCATCAACACCAAGTTTTATCCATCACCATATATTTGTGCCCCTTAACCCCTAAGCCCACCCCCAACCCCCTTCCCATCTGGTAACCACTAACTGTTCTCTTTGTCCATGTATTTGTCTATCTTCCACATATGAGTGAAATCATACAGTGTTTGTCTTTCTCTGTCTGACTTATTTCACTTAACATAATACCCTCAAGGTCCATCCATATTGTTGCAGATGGGATGATTTTGCCTTTTTATGGCTGAGTAGTATTCCATTGTGTGTCCATCTTCTTTACCCATTCCTCAGTTGATGGGTACTTGGGTTGCTTCCGTGTCTTGACTATTGTGAATAATGCTGTGATGAACACAGGGGTGCATAAGTCTCTTTGTATTGTTGATTTCAAGTTCTTTGGATAAATACCCAGTAGTGGGATAGCTGGATCATATGGTATTTCTATTTTTAATATTTTGAGAAATCTCCATGCTGTTTTCCATAGTGGCTGCACCAGTTTCCATTCCCACCAGCAGTGTATAAGGGTTCCCTTTTCTCCACATCCTTTCCAACATTTGTTATTTTTTGTCTTGTTAATAATAGCCAATCTGACAGGTGTAAAGTGATATCTCATTGTAGTTTTGATTTGCTTTTCCCTAATAATTGGTGATGTTGAATATCTTTTCATGTGCCTGTTGGCCATCTGTATATCTTCTTTGGAAAAATGTTCATATCCTCTGCCCATTTTTTGATCAGGTTGTTTGTTTTTGTTGCTGTTGAGTTGGTGAGCAGCATGATCTTGATGAGTTTCATAACCTCTCTGTGCCTCAGTCTCTTCAGCTGTAAAATGTAGGAACAACTAATTCTTTCGTAAGCCTATTTGTTTAATATCTGGTATGCAAAACAGAGTTGATTTCACATTCTTTCCACCTTTCCAATCTTACTTGTTCTATTTTCCCCTCCTTTGGCACTCATTTGGAAAACTGCTCATCCCTTTTGTCATTTTATCTATCCTTCTCTTGATATTCTGTACTTTAGTCATTTGTCTTGATATGGAAATGTTGTTTACAAATAAAATCTAGATTAAGAGCCACCTCTACTCCTGGAGACTGAGCTAAAATGAGAAACTGAGGAACCCAGTTGAGGATTATATTTGTCTGTAACAGCCTTAAAGTTGCATTGTGCTGTGCCCTCACATTAAAGTCAAATATGGCCTGGATCTGTTCTGAAATAAAAAAAGGATAATAAACTAATTAAAGCATTTGATTGTCTGTGTCAGAGTTATTATCCTAAAAAGCCATTAACCATACAATGATAGTCAAATGACTGGATGGGCTGTTAACAGTAAAATGTCCCTTAGGACACCACATCACAACTGTGTGTGCTATGTGCAGACTATTGTGACAGAAATGTTTCTAAGACGAGGCCAAATGTGAACTATTTAAGTAATAGAAAACCCAAGGGAAAACGGTTTCTTCTTTTGTTTACTTCAGGAAAAGATTAGAATTTAAGTATCTTTGAAGAAAGAGGAGATTAAGAAAAATGGCCTGGTTTTCCTCTTGATTAAAATAATTGGTCAAATAGCATTAAGGCAAAACATGGCCATAAAAGATGCAACACCTCTCTCCTGGCTTCATGATTGAAAACAAAACTAAGCACTGAGTTCTCCCCATCAAACTCAATGGGTCCTATGTGTGTGACAATCATAGTTATATTTCCCAGAGCCAACCTTGATTTCGAGTGCTTTGGCATCCTTTCAATTACTCCCCTGATTTGGGGCTCAGAAAAAAAATAGTTGAAGTATCTATAATATTCTTTCTTTGTGAGCAAAGTTTTGTTAACTTTAGCCTTTGTTGAAAACATCTTTGCTCTGTCCTGGGAGTGTAATGTAGGTTGTAATCCCAGGGTGCATTTGTCTTTATTGCTAAGGTACTGACAAGTACATTGCTATGCTTTGAGTTGGAGAGTTTTTACAAACAGCAAAATGCTATTGTTTTAGTGCTTGAGAAGATGGTGAATTGACATTAACTTAAGGAAACAGACTGCTGTAGGTTTTTCTAAGTATCTTGCAGTAAATCAACCTTCAAAGACTTCTTTAGGAAACACATTGGCTCCTTTTAAAAATATAAATGCAGTACATTAAACATAGTTCTTAAATCATCTAGCTCTTTTTTCTAATGTGAAGATAAGAAAAATATATGTCATATGACTTCGTAGACATTTGAACAACAAAAAGCTTGGATGTTCTTCATCTAACAGAGCTATCAATTTCATAGTTCTCTGTGTGTTTTCATTTGTTAGGAGTTGACTGAGCAGAAGGTCACATTTGTGTGGCCTCAGCTCATCATTTTGAAGTTTTCTTTTAAAGAGCGACTAATTATGTACTTCTTCCCAAAGCAAAGAACAAATTTTGTTCATATGTTTTCTGAATTTTTAACTGCAACTTCTTTTCTATTCTACTGGAGAAACCATTGTTTGTTTTTTCTTTAATGAAATCTAATAATACAATTATTTTAATATAAGCTGTTTACTAGAATATTTGAATCTCTAGCCCAATCACGGTTTATAATAGTAATTCCTCAGCAGAGTTCTGCCATTGGTGAATCTGAAGTTCAGAGTTGTAAAGCAATTGCAAAGGGAAGCAGACCTATGTCATAAGAACATTAGTGAGGATGTAGATGCTGTCTTCCAGCACCTAGGATTATTTTTTAAATTTATAATTCAGGAGTCAAAGCTGAACTAAATTGACTAATCAGAAATGACTCATGTGCTAGGTTTAACCGTGGTGGGAAATGACAGAGTAAGACTTCTTCAGTTCTTTTCTGAATTGTTGACAAAGGGTTCAGTTTAGTTTAGTTTCTATCACTGTGTTAGTCTTGGTAGTCAAATATAGGAGTAAAGACAGACTCCAGGAAATAATACCTTGATTTTTGTATTTAAACTAAAACATCTGAGCTACTTGCTCGTGTCTCAAGAACTAAAAAGGTTAATGAAACATACACATTTATAAACATATTTTTTTAAATGCTCAAAGGAGATATTGCCATTGCCCAGAGACCTGACAAATACACTGGAAACGTTGCTGTGGAGTATGTTTGCATTTGAGAATATAGCTTAAATATTTTCTTGTCAAAGTGTTTTGCGGTGTTTGTATTATTTCCAAAGACCATTAATGTCTAAATGCAAGCACACAGATATGTGTTGACCATAGTATCACATTCAGAGAACTGTGAAGGCCTGCAGATCTGTTGGAACACACAGGACAGCAAGTGTGCTCTCTTTTTTGTTTAGTTGTCGACTTGCACGTGACAAGCCAGGTCTCCCCATCTTAACTCTGCTGCCTTATGATGCTACAGAAACTTAATTGGTGTTTAAAACAGTTTTGAGATTTCCAGATAAAAGCTTTCACGGAAGCACACATTTTATTATCTGGCTTTCTGTCTAATGGTTGCTGTCGGTGCACCCTGAATGTAAACTTCTTGAATATGAAGGTAACACGTTAAGACTGTGAAGAAGTCAAAAAGGATAATTATGGTTATAACTAATTATCATGTAGGTTAACCAAATGTAATTACAAAGCAGTTAATTGTTAACTTTTGTTTAAACATCATTTTCTTATTTGAACGAAAGGCAAAAAAACATTGGGCCTCTGTGCTCTTCTGTGATAGCAGTGCTGTTATGTGACCTAGATTTCAAATCTCTGTAGTATTTCCTGTATAAAACCAGTGTATTCCCTCTCTGCACACCTACCGCTAATAATAAAATATGAGTCAGCTACGTGCAGTCCCTACCTGTGTAAAGTTTTTAATCAAAACTTTTTATTATTGAAAAACAATCACATCATGCTATTATAATGCAGATAAGCTAATAAGCTAAGTATAATTAAGAATCTTTCTGAGGGAGATTCCTCAGGAGGTAAATATTTAAAGATTCATTCAAGTTTTTTAAAAAATAATATGCCTTTTTGTATGCATAAAGAGATTTCTTATTTCTGTCTGATGTAATCTTGGAATTCTTGATAGGCAGAAACCGTGACTCTTTAATTTGATATTGTACTAAACAAATATTTGTTGATCTATTCAGAGAGTCTTTCCTGTTATTACAACCTACTATTATAATCTCATTCTTTTTTTTATTATTATTATTTACATTCTGGAAAGCAAACAGCCATTCAGTTCGGCCGTATGTCAAGTGATATGGCAGATGTCAGCCATGCTATAACCTTTCCTCTTGGCTCAGCCCTTAGTATAAAAAAGACTAATTGTGGGGGCTGCCCGGTGGCGCAGCGGTTGAGTTCGCATGTTCCACTTCTCAGCAGCCCGGGGTTCGCTGGTTCGGATCCCGGGTGCGGACATGGTACCGCTTGGCAAGCCATGCTGTGGTAGGTGTCCCACATATAAAGTAGAGGAAGATGGGCATGGATGTTAGCTCAGGGCCAGGCTTCCTCAGCAAAAAGAGGAGGACAGGCAGTAGTTAGCTCAGGGCTAATCTTTCTCAAAAAAAAAAAAAAAAAAAAAGACTAATTGTGAAATTTTCTCTTTGTAGCCCATTCAGATTTTGATGACCAAGGACCATCATGCTGTAATGTTGCTGTTAGGAAATTGGACAAATTCCAGGTTATTTCACTGAACTTGCATCACATGGTCAATGTTTCCCAACACTCTGGCCTTGACTAAATAGCACAACACTCATTTAAGAATTTCCTGTATTTTAAAGAAACATAGGTCCATCCAAATTGGCTGCACTAATCAGAAAATAAAGTGATAGTTTTAGCTGTATCTAAATAACGTAAAACATCTGTATTATGAGTGAAATACTGACTCATGTACCTGTTTTCAAATGTACAGATATTTACGTTATGTGTGGGCAGAACAACTGAATGATCAATTGCATGTTTTTAGCTTGTCTTTGAATTGTTATCATAGTCTTGGAGCGTTACTGTAAAGCATTCTCCTTTAGGGTCTGTTCTCTCCCTCAGCCGTATCATCACATCGTTCCTTCCTTCCCTCTCTTCCTTTCTTCAGCAAATACGGATTAGTACCTACTATGTGTCAGACAGTACGTACGGAGTAGGGGAATAAAAGAGACATGGCCTTCTGGGAGATGCACTGGGTGGGGAGTAATTGGACTTTTTTTTTAAGTTTAATTATATACTTACCAATTGTGTATGCTAAAGAACAGTAATAAAGTGCTATTTATTTATTCAGCAAACCTTTTCAAGGGCTTCCTATATGTCAGCATTTCACTAGGTTCGTCGTAGACAGGGATGAATGGGGCAACATGATCTCTGCCCTTGTAGAGCTTATGGTTTAGTTGGGGGGAAAAAACAAACAGGAAAGCCAATAACCATGTAGTTTCAGACTGAGAAAGTCCTATGGCTGTAGTGCACATGTTGCTCTGATAGAAATGGAGGGAAGACAAGGATGGTCTGTTTGCATGGTAAGATTAAGTTGAGACTTGAAGGATGACTAGGCGCCAACCATCTAATGAGCTAAGGAGAGAGCATTCCAGGCTGAGGCAAAGAGCTGCCTACTCCAAGATATGAAAGGAGGCCAGAACAGATTCATTTAGTGAGATGGGGAAGATTTCAGGGAGGATCAGCTTTTGAGAAATAAATCTAAACTTAATTTTGGAAAAATTAAGTATAATTTTCCTGTGAAATATCTAAGTGAAGATGTTATTGGGAAGTTGCTTATACTAGCCTGGAGTCAGAAGAAAGGGCTGGGCTGGCCAAATTTGAGAGTCATCAGCAGAGATAGGGTTTTTAAAGCTAATGAAAGTCGTGAGATCACCTAGGATAAGAATATAAGTAGAGAAAAGAAGGGGATCCAAGGTCTGTAGGGAAAGAAGAAACTAGACTAAAAGGGAGTGGTCAGAAAAACAGATGGAAAATAAGGCAAGTGTAGTATTGTGGAAACCAAGAAAAACTGAATAGTTTTAGAAGCATATGCTTTTGAATAGTTAAGTAATTGTCCTGGTAGATGGTAAAATTTTTTAAAATTATTTTTGGCAAATTATAAAGGACTCCATAGTCATTAATATTATATATGTATTTTTTAGAACCATTTTCTCCAAACAGTAGAGACTGTCTTGACCAGGTTAACCAACTGACTCCATTCTCTCTGTAAAGCATTCTGATGCTCAGAGTACTGTCTGCTGCCATCCAACAGGCCTCCCTCTAGTACCGTGAACTTAAGCTGCTGCCAGCTAACATGCGTATCACAGTTGGTTGTGTTTGTTTCCAAAACAGTTAACGCCAGTGTTACTTGCTACTGTAAATTAGTTGTGTAATTTGTAATTTGATGAATATGAATGTGGAAAGAAAAAGTTGTTTTTACAAAAACTAAGTTGAATATTTTAGAGAGATTTGATAAACTTGAGCTAATAATGCTACTGATTAGATGTGAGGGAGACATCTGTAAAAGATTGAGGGAAAATCATGAACGTCTAGGAGAATTCTGCTCTTGGATTGTTTTATAACTGTTCTTAATTCTCAATCTACTTTAAAGAAACCGAAACTGGAAATGATAGCTGATGCATTTTGAGTGTGGTTTCTGCAAAAAGAACAATACAGAACCCTAATCAGAGGACTAATCAACAAACGAGACATTGACCTAATAAAGACTGGCAAATGGATATATATTTATATGTTTTGATTTAAAATAAAATATATAAATTTAAGTATATAAAATAAAAATATATCTCTGTATATATGAAACCTTAACTGATGGTTAATCTTCTACTGTAGCCAAGTATCTTTGTATCCAGTTCTACCATATGTCAAGTGATACAGAGATAAACTTTAACTCAGCCTATGTTCATTACCAAAGTGTATTAACAAATTATCACTGAACGAATGGAATCTTACAGTATAAGTTTATTCCTTTTCTTTCATGGTTTTGATGTCAAACAAGGAAAATGAGTCTTTGGCTATTTTGCATTTTTAAGCATATGTATATTTGTGTTTCTGCACCTAACCTTTGTATTTCTTTGCTTTAATCATACTGATAACTTTTAAGAATGTTTGATTACTCATCAAATCAAAACAACATTAGAATCTCACTTTTATTCTTCATCATAACCACAGTTAAGTTTACTAAAGCATACTTCTCAAGTAGAAAATATTATAAATTAAAAGGATTTTTCTTATTTTCTGAAATTCTCTTTCCAATTGTTTTCAGACCTATCCAAGATACTTGACATGAAAAAGAATGATTTTTAGTACTGCTACATGTTAAATATCAGTTCTTACTCTTCTATAAATTTAGCTGCAGGCATTTACTTTTTTATCAATAATAGTATTTTCAAATTAAAATTCCATATTTAATAGTCAGATTATCAGTGATCAATGTGGGATGGCAAATGATTAACGTGGGTAGGTCATAAAATAGAGTATAGTAGAAGACAGTCATCCCGTGGGGGGAAATGAAGTTTAAGATTCCCAGGGTTTATAAATTAGATTCTTAAAGTAGATTTGATTTATTGGGCTTTAAATACAGTTTTTTGCATGTGCACACAAATGTCTGATAACCAAATACAGTGTTCATGGTCACTACCTATAAATAGTTATGTGCCGTACCATTATTTGTATGTTGCTTAGGATGCAGCTTCAGTGCCAGTACAATGCTTTGAAAGATGATTACTGTATATACAATCAGAAGTTAAGTGTTTGGGCCATGAGATACAAACAACAGGAAGGCAGATTTTGGCTCAATTATGAGCAAGAACCTTGGACAATTAGACCTATTAAAAATGTGAAGTCCTGGGTTTCCACATGACTACAGAGCCTGGAGAAATCACAAAAGACTTGTAGATATAGTGGATGAAAATGGAACTTCTGAAATCCCTTCTGTATGGCTGCTGCAGAGCATTGAGCATTTTATGCAGTAAGGAGAGGTCAAGGGATTACTTGAGGGTTGAACTACAACCCACTGGATGCTCTGGTACAAGACCGCATCACATTTCCCATAGGTAAGAGTGCCTGTTGGTCATTTTCACAGAAGGACCACTGGTCTTGCAAGCTGCATGCCCTCAGAGTTGCTTCAGCTCAGGGGAGGCACTACTTTCAAGACTTTGCACACAGAGGGAGTGCCATTTTCAACTCAGGATGGAAACTTTTTATCTAGTCTTTACAACAACACCATAGGCTAGTAGTGGCCCTGTTTTTATGCATGTCAGACTTCCCTTCTGTTTCCTTCCTTCCAGTACTAAGAGTCTGAGTAAATAAATAAAAAGAAATGAATTAAATATTTGATTCAGAAAATAATATTTTTGGAACCACGTATTTCTGAGGAAGACTCAGTACTCTCAAGGAGCTAGCAGTCTATGGGAAGAGGGGAATAAAATAATTGTGCAAATTATCATAATGTGAAGTTGAAGATATTAAGTATTTTATGAATGGTACAAAATACTAATAGCTCAGAAGAGTAATGGGGGAAATTGTTTTAAAATCAGGAAAGCATTTATAGAGAATGAAACATTTAAGATTTGGCTCTGAAAATTTTGCATGGCAGCAATGGAACCAAAAGGAAGTTGGGGTGAAGGGGAGATAAAGGAAAACTGTCATAATTTAAAAGCACTGAAAGAATTATGGGATGCAAGATTGAAACAGATATCTCATTATTTATGCCATTTTAAGCAACCACGGTCTTGAAAAAATCTCCCAACATGAACTTTTAACAATATGCTCATTTGCACCGTTACCCGAGGGTCCCCAAGGTCTCACACACTTGTTCTGACAAACCTGGTACCTTAATATTTTAATTAACCTTAAACCACCCTCCTGCTATCTTTTTGTTTTTGTTTTTGTTATCCATCGCAGACCCAGTGTTTGCCCTACCAGGTCTGTCACATTAGAAACTGTAAAGTCAGATACTTGCCTTCTCAGCCTCTTGCATCTGGGGGTAGCCACACAACTCATTTCTGGCCAGTGAGATAATGAAGGGAATTCTGCTTAGGAATTTCTGGGGAAACTTCTAATTAACAGATAAGGACAGATGGATCTGGAACCACATCTTTTTCCTTTCTTCCTGCCTTCAATATGGATATGATGCCTCTAACTTTGGAGTTCTCTTGCAACCACAAGGTTGCACTAAGGATTCTGGAGTAGAAAGATAGCAAGAACTTGGGACACTGAGGTCATTGTTGAGCACCTTCCAGGCTTCTTAAAAATAAACTATTTGTTTGCCCAGCTAATGGGCTAGTCTGTCACTTTCACCTGAGAACATTCCTAACTAATATGCCACATTTTTTTCTAAATCTCTCCTGGCAATGCTGCTTTTAAAAAACCTGAAGATAGGGGCTGGCCCCGTGGCCGAGTGCTTAAGTTCACACGCTCCGCTTCGGAGGCCCAGGATTTCACTGATTCGGATCCTGGGTGCGGACATGGCACCGCTCATCAGGCCACGCTGAGGTGGCGTCCCCCATGCCACAACTAGAAGGACCTACAACTGAAATATACAACTATGTACTGGGGGGGTTGGGGGAGAAAAAGCAGGAAAAAAAACACCCTGAAGATAGGTCTTACTTCTTTGAACGTGAACACTCAACAATCCATTGTTGAACATTTATTGTGCACCAGAGACTGTACTGTGTACCAGAAAGTGAAACAAAGATGAGTAAAACATGGTCATTGCCCTGAAGGAACTCACATTTTGCGTGAAAAGGTGATAAGTGCTATGAAAGAAGCTGCTGCAAACCACGGAAGTACCATAGAAGAGGGGAAGAGGAACTCTGCCAAGGAAACTGGGGAGGATGCACTGAGAAAATACCCTTCAAACTGGTTCTGGATTGGTGAGCAGAAGTTTACAAGGCAGAGAAGAAAGGCGAGAGTAACTCCAGGCGGAGTTAATAGCCTGTACAAATGCAGGGATGAGTACAGGGGCATGACTGACCTATGTTGGGAAAAGCAAAAAGTTGAAGGTAGTCGGAACATTTTAAGTTTAATTTTTTTCAGGTAATGACTATATTTAAAAATGAAGATAGATTTTACTCCATGCAGCTACTTACATAATTATAGAAAGTTAATTTAAATTCCACCCAGTTTGAATTTTTAAAAATATTAACAAAAGCCAATTAGAAGTTTACCTCTAGATTGTGAACTTACGTATTTAGATATGTATGTTTATGTATGACTTCCTAGGCAAATTAAAATATTGAAATCAGAAGGGAATTGCTTAAAAGTAAAAGTGCCATTGAGTCGATTCTGACTCCTAGCGACCCTCTGTACAACAGAGCAGAGCCCTGCCTGGTCTTTTTGCACCATACTCTCACCTTTGGCGCTGTATCAGACAATGCTCTGCTGCTATTCATATGGTTTTCATGGCCAGTTTTTTCAGAAGTGGGTGACCGGGTCCTTCTTCTCAGTCTCTCTAGTCTGGAAGCTCCGCTGTAACCTGTCCACCATGGGTGACCCTGCTGGTATTTGAAATACCAGTGGCATAGCTTTCAGCATCGTGGCAACACACAGCTGCCACAGTATGACAACCAACAGATGGGTGGTGAGGTTCCCTAACTGGAAAATGAACCTGGGCCTTAGCAGTGAAAGCCTCGAATCTTAACCACTAGATCACCAGGCTGGCTTAGCTGATTTACCAGTGTGCAAAATTTGGATTCACTTTTATAGCTATATTAGTCAGCTCAGGCTGCCATAACAAAATAACAGATTGGGTGGCTTAAACACAGAAATTTATTTCTCACATTTCAGGAGGCTGGAAGTGCAAGATCAAGGTACCAGTAAGGTAGGTTTTATTCTGAGGCCTCTTCTCTTGGCTTGTAGGCAGCCACCATCTCTCTCTGTGCTCACATGACCTCTTCTTTGTGCATCCAAGGTGAGGAAGGGAGAGAGAGGCATGCTCTCTGGTGTCTCAAAAGGACAGTAATCCCCTCAGACCAGAGCCCCACCCTTTATCCTCATTTAACCTTAATTACTTTCATAGGTGCCCTCATCTCCAAATACAGCCACACTGGGGAGGTTAGGGCTTCAACATGTGAATTTTGTGGTGACACAAACATTTAGTCTATATCAATAGCAAACTGTTAAGCAGGCAATAATTAATAATTGATAGTTAATACACTTTACATTTGAAAGGGAGGTCTGAGTGCAACATTTTACACTCTGCACGGAAGTTGCTCTTTCAGCATTATTGCAGAGTGGCATAGTGGATAATCACTAGATTAAGAGTTAACCTCACTTTTTCCCAATAACTGACTCTATGACAAAGCTTTTTAACCTATTTTGGTGTCAGTCTCCAATTTGTAACATCAGACAATTGAATAGATATTTCCTAAGATCTCTTTCCACTCAAAACTTCTATGATTCCGAGAGTTCCACTTGTAGTGTCGCTGAGTAAGCTGCTCTCAGACTAACGATCCTGGAGAACCCAATTAAAAACCCTGGGCAAAATAGAAAAAACTACCTAAAGCCTCTGGAGAGTGAATAAAATCAGGCAAATTCTGGACATTAGTCAAAACTTGGAAGAAGGAACTAACATGAGATAAGTTTTGTGTTTGTTCCACTTTTAGGTTGAGGGCAGGACCCAGGGCTCAGACTAGGGTGAGGCAAGCAAGGCCCTAGGTGCCTCATTCTTAAGGAGGCACTCACACTTGGGTGCTGACTGTGCACTTGTATGAGCCTGAGCATTAGTGCCTCTCTAAACTCTGCACCCTGGGCACCTTGCTTGCCTCACCCCACTCCAAGACCCAGCAGGGCCTATGGGGTGTAAAACTCTAGTAACCTGTAGTCTTTATGACCTGTAGAACTAGGATGAAGTTTGAAGCAACCGGTACTACTGGAAAAGGAGGAGGGAAAAGCCCAGAGAGAAGACAGCCAGATATAGGGCTTCCCAAATTCTGTATATAAACTCAGCCCAAGTCTCTGGCTGACCCCCAACTACACAAGCGTAGGGAAGATTGCAAGAGCCCAGCCAGGGGAAAAAAAAACAACTGAGATTTGAGCCACCGCTAAAGAGATAGAGCTTACAGCTTGAGTCCAAGTAAATTTCCTGCTAAAACAAAAATATCAACACTTTTCAGAGTAATATAACAGAATTCAGAGTTTCTACAATATAACATTCATAATTTTCAGAATATAAACCAAAATTACTCAGTGTAAAAAGGAACAGGAACATGTGACCATTCTCTAAAGAAAAAACAATGAGCAGAGACCAACTCCCAAAAGACCCCAGGTGTTGGAACAAGGACTTTAAAGTACTTATTATAACTATGTGCAAAGAAGTAAAGGAAAATATTTTTACAGTGAATGTAAAGATAGGATATCTAAGCAGACAAATAGAAATCATTTTTTAAAAGTATTTGGAAATTCTAAAAGCAAAAAATATGTTTTTAAAAATTAGAACAGTAGTAGCCTCTGGGGGAATGGTGGTTAGGAATCAACTGGAAAGGTATCTTTCTGGGGTGATGGTAATGTTGTATATCTTGATAGAGTTTTGGGTTACGCAGGTGTAGACATTTGTCAAAATTCAATGAATGTACACTTAAGATTTGTGTATTTCATTGTATGTAAATTTTACATCAAAGGAAAAAGTTCTGGATAGACTTCCCAACTGAAAAAATCCCTAAACAGAGACCTGCCCAAAGCTGGAGAAAGAGATTTTGGTATGTGACTATTGTCTTTGAAATTCATTCAGAAATGGTTATTGAGTGAAAGTATTCCAAGGCAATGAGTGTTCCAGGTGGAAAGAATAGCATCTGAAAGAGCATAGAAGGAAAGAAGTCAATAGTATGTTCCAGGAAATAGCTCAGTGACTAGGCAGTATGTGGGATTGATAGGACATGAAGAGGAGCCCTATTTTAAAGTGTCTTTTTTTTTTAATGGGGTTGTTTATACTGCTGCTTTGAGAGATTTCCCTCTGCTTTTTAAAATTTTTAATTAAAAAGTATAACTTACATACAATAATATGTAAATGTACCATTCATTGAGTTTTGACAAATGTAGACAGTTGTGTAACACCACCATGATCATGTTCTAGAATATTTCCATTACTCTAGAACTTTCTCCTGTGTAATCATTCCCCTCCATCACCCTGGTCCCAGGCAGGCACTGATCTGCTTTCTGTCACTATAGTCTTGCCTGTTCTAAATTTAATATAAATAGACTATAACTATCTAGCATCTTCCACTTATTATAGTGCTTTTGAGATTCATCCATGATGTTGTATGTATCAGTTGTATCAATATTGTTGAGCAGTATTCCATTGTATTGATATTCCACAATTTATTTATCCAGTCACCAATTGATGGACATTTTAATTGCTTTCAGTTTGGGGCTATTATGAATAAAGCTTCTATGACCATTCAAGTACATGTCTTTCTGTGGATATGTGTTCTGAAATGGTCTTGAATGCCACATTATGGATTTTTTAAAAATTTTAAGTAGCCATCAACTATATGGTGAGAGCTAATGTTCTTTGCAGAGGAGAAAAAGCAAAGTTCAAATCACCTTTATTTGAGTTTGTAACTCTTTAATGTAATCAATATTGAGTTCTCTGTCTGCATGAAAGCTATTATTAGGAAAATTTACCTGCTCTACAAAGATGCTTTTATTGCTTTTCTTTAAATCTTTTTTAAAATGCATTTAATAAAAATTTAAACAAATCTTCTTAAAGGCCAATATCTGAAAGAAGTTTTGTTTTTATGACTTTTTAAAATTTTACCTGAAAATAATGTGAGATCCTTAACAGATCTTCAGATAAACACCCTTGTTTTTTTTAAGACAAGAATGTTAACAGCAAAACGCTACATGATTAGGGACTAGCAATGTTTAGAGTTGCATTATTTATCCTCAGGGTGGGAAATATAAATGATCTTAACTTAATTTCATCTGGTCTGTGACAGCGTTTCTAAAACTACATGTCTGTTGGTCCTCCACTATCCTGTTGTCAAAATCCACAAATAACAGTTGTGCAAATATTTGTGAGAAAGTTCCCCCGGAGAGTACAAAGACCTCACAACAATAATAAAATTTCAAATATGTGCGAGATTCACTTAACCATCAGCCTTCATGGGAGGCAAATTTCTGCAGTCAGTCAAAAAATATTTCTTGAGTGTCCCGTATGTGTGTGTGAGGCACTGTTCTGAATCTGGTCACCATTCTACCAGGCCTTGGATAGTAGGCACTCAACAAATGTGAGTAGAAAACGTGTTGAATGGAGTTTCTGACAGATCCAGGATCTAGGCAGGTAAGGAGCCAGAGGTACTGCTGAGGATGTTCAAGAGATTACCATGGTGGACAAGGGTGAGGGAGACCTTGACCAACCATACCAGGGGTAGCTTGGACGAGATTCCAGATCAGATGGAGAGATGGGGTCTGGAGATTTGAGGCCACCATCTCCAAACCCACTTTACCTGCCCAACTTTACTGTACCTAAGTTTAACCTGCCCTGATTCCTTTTGTGTGTTCTCTCTCTCTCCTGTCTTTGTTTTTAAGTGCTCTATAATTATACGTAAAACTATAAGATTTCATAGCCAACTTAGTTAAGAGCAGTAAGCATTTTTTTAAATCTTTTTCATCTTCTCCTATCTTCTGGTCTCTCATCCCCTTGCTTGCTGCCTTTTCTTTTTCTTCCCCTTTTTCCTCTTTTGCTACTTTCTCTCCTTGACCACAGGATGAAACACAGAACTGTTTTTTAGTTTCCTAGATTTATTGGGGGGAAAAGTTTATAATCCCTTGACTAATTTAAATTGTGGATTACTTTGATATTTTTTGCATCTCCTTTTAAAAAACTGAAATTAGTTTTGAAGATTTTTTTATTTGTATGTGGCCTTTGATATAGTTCAATGACATTTCCCTTCCTAGGGACAGAAAAAGTGTCCCACCTCTGATTTAGACATTATATGAAATAAATATGAGCATTGTGGTAGGCAGAATTCTAACATGGCCCCCCCAAATTCATGGCCATGGGTATACACTCACCTTCCTTCTATCAGTCATTCAACCGAGTACTAATCTAGGTGTTGCTGTGAAGGGATTTTGCATATTAATTAGTTAACCTTAAGACAGGGAGATTATCCTAGTGAGCCTGACCTAATCACATGAGCCCTTTAAATTTGAGTCTAGAAATCAAAAACAGAGAAGTCAGATTGGAAGCATGAAAAAGATTCTGTGCGTCATTGCTAGCTTGAGGATGGAGGGGGTCACATGGCAAGGAATGCCAACTACTTCTAAGAGCCAAGAGCAGCCCCTGACTGACATCCAGCAAGAAAACAGGGACTTCAGTCCTACAGCTGTGAGGGACTGAATGCTGCCAGCAACAAAAATGAATTTGGGGGCAAATTTTTCCCCCTAACCTTGAGACGGAAACTCATCCCAGTCGACACCTTGATTTCAGCCTTAATACCCTGAGCAGAGAACCCAGTCATGCAATGCCAGACTTTTAACTTACAAGACTAATAAACGAGTGTCATGTTAAGCCACTAAGTTTGTTGTACTATGTTATGCAAGAGTCGAAAACTAATATAACCATGAACAGTGAGTGTGTTTTCATGAAAACTTACTTCCAAAATACTTCATTTTTAAGATTCTGGTATTCTGGGATGGGGTGCTTTTATAAATATGTTATGGTAGTAGAAAGCTAATGACATTCCATAGAGATATTCGTGGAATCACCTTGAGAGATAGACTAATTTCTGTCGGTTTGAATCTAGCATCTTGACCTAGTTAACGAACTGCTGTTCCTATTTTCTTAGATCAAGTCTGTCTACCTATCACTCTCAGGTAACCTGTTAGCGGCAGGCAAATAGTAGTGTCCATTTTGGAATCCCAACATTGCTGTTACTCTTAACCAGTAGAAATCAAGCTTGTTTGACAGCAGCTTTACCACCACTAATAACTAAATCAGTTTTCATGAGTGGAGTAGAAAAGAGGAGGTGCAATTCATATTTTTTTCCTTCTAATAGGTCCAGTAATTCATACTCAATAGCCACTGACTCCTTAATATGTTTATTAATGTAATAAAAGCAGTGCTTTAAAGAAAGCCTGTTTATCTTTATTCATTAAAAGGAATTAGGACCCCCCCCCGCCCACACACACACACACACGTATCATCTCCTTAGATTGATTAAGCAGAGAGAGATCTCACACTCTAGTGAGGAAAGCTTCAGGAAGTTTTATGCTGAGTTATATTAGTTCACGGAATGAAGTCCGTTGTATGTTACTGATGTTAAGCAAAATAAACCTAAACCAGATCATTCCCCCAGAGTTGCATAAATGCCCAAAGACAACTGCCAATGAAATCCTACATTCTCATTTTCAGCCTGGGTCATAACATGAGCATTAGCTGTGTAAGAAAGAACATTTAAGGGGGCTTCTTGAATGCCTGGACATCAGAGTTCAAGGAAATGACCCTATGGTTTTAACTGGGTGTAAAAGAATTCCATTTGTAAAAATACTGTTTTGCATCTGTTGGGAAGATAAATATAAAAATGAATGTTAGCTTTTTCCTTCTTATGTGGGTATTAGTTTAGTATTTATTTGCCCAAAAACAGTGACAAGAGGATAAAGAAGACTATGAACCACCAAATAACCTCTAGGAATATTGTTACCATGTTATTCCTTTTACATATTACAGCTTTTAACTTGCTCAGTGAATGACATCTAACTACAAATAACTTGTATCGAATTATGTTAAGATTTTAACTTATGAATTTGAGACATACAAATATAAAAACACATAAAATCTTCCTACATTATATATCATTTTCTTTTTTTTTTTTTTGCTTGTCCAAATGATGTATGTAACCATGTGATAAAAAAAAGAGGTCTACAATTTTGTTAATACAGAATTTATGCAAGTCTAAGTTTAAGGAGTGTTTAAAGCACAATTCAGGAAATCTGTATAGATTTTTAAGAAATTATTTCCTTGGAAGTTATTTTTATATTTAAAATACTGCATTATTTGGTTGTTTATAGGTTACAACCATCTCTCAGCATAATAGATTCCTTTTTCATAGGAAAATTAGCTAGTAGTTCTTTTCAAATTGGCACTGTAGTTCAGACCTACGAATTAACTTGTGCAAACATACATCTAGCATGAAATGTCTCTAAAATAGACTGCTTTGTGTTCAACCCTAAAAATTATTTCAGTTCCTTTCAAAAGAGCATTTCTCTTGGTAATAAGGCAGAAATTGAGATGTTGAGAGTTTTGTTTTCTTTTTTGTTCTTCAGAAAGTTAGGCAAAAGTATTATTTGACCATTTAAAAATATTCATTGATGGCAATGCAAACAGGGGTTAGAGAATTGGAAACAAGTGGACAATGGTTAGATGCATAGGCTGTAGCACGAGACTCCTTGGGTTCAAATTGTGACTGCACGGTTTGTTAGGAGTGTGACAGTGAACAAGTTACTGAAACCTCTTTATCCCTCAGCTTCCTCTGTAAAAGGAGGTTAATAATCGCACCTATCTCAAATGGTTGTTATGAGGGTACAGTGAGTTAATATTTATAAAATACCTAGAAGAATGTCAGGCACCTAGAAAGCTCTATGTAAACGTTTGATAAATACATAGTTTATTGTTAGGCAGTGATTCTCCACATCATGAAAGGCTGATACCAGTGTCATGTAATCACCTATTGGACAGTACAGTATTTCTAATCCTTTGGTTTTTGGAACTTTCTGCCTATTAGGACCAAGAACTAAGAGATGCGTTCCACAGTAGTTATGTTTGAGCTGATTAGTACTGGCTTGCACGAGTTTTGTGAGCTGATTGTCAAACATAGTCATTATTAAAAATTGAAACGTTTGGGGCCGGCCCAGTGGTGCAGTGGTTAAGTTCGCACATTCAGCTTCCCGGTGGCCCAGGGTTTGCCGGTTCGGATCCCGGGTGCGGACATGGCACCTCTTGGCACGCCATGCTGTGGTAGGCATCCCACATATAAAGCAGAGGAAGATGGGCACGATGTTAGCTCAGGGCCAGGCTTCCTCAGCAAAAAGAGGACTGGCAGTAGTTAGCTCAGGGCTAATCTTCCTCAAAAAAAAAAAAAATTAAAATGTTTAAACTGAAAATTAAATTATACCAAAAGAGGGGCCAGCCCAGTGGTGTAGTGGTTAAGTTCACGTGCTCTGTTTCAGTGGCCCAGGGTTTGTGGGTTTGGATCCTGGGCACGGACCTACACACTGCTCATCAAGCCATGCTGTGGCAGCATCCTATATACAAAGTAGAGGAAGATTGGCACAGATATTAGCTAAGGGACCATCTTCCTCAAGCAAAAAGAGGAAGATTGGCAACAGATGTTAGCTCAGGTCCAATCTTCCTCACGAAAAAACATATATATATACTAAAAGAAAAAGTAATAAATAGTCATAACTCACCATTTCCTAATTATTTTCCTACATTTTACTAATATCTTTGTTCTTGAGGTTATTTACATCTTTTATATATGGGAATACTTTATCATGGTGTACTATTGTACATTTCTTCCCAACTCTGTAGTCAATGATATCACATTAGTAGCTTGAAATTAGTCGTGGTAGCAGTATTTACACCACATAAATCAACAAATGCTACAAATTAGGGCTCCCCGTGCAAGAGCTGGTTGTTATTTACCATCACACCACTCAATGAGGTTCACAGTGTCCCATTAGTTTTTGTTATTCTTTTGCTGAATGTTATTATGAGTGAAATTTCCTGTACTGAGGAAAGAGTTGTAAAAAATACACCCTGATGGAGATTTCCCCTGTAGACAATTTAAATACTTTTCCTATATTAAGTATTCAAATTACTTTATATCTCTAGAACCATAAGCAATGAAGAAGGAGCTGTTATTTTCATTACTATGAATAATAACAGTCTCCTTTTGTATGTCATTGTATAGTTTATATTATCTAATAAGAGTCTCATGATAACCCTATAAGCTAGGCAAGATAAGTGCAATTACCACCTCTATATAGATGAGAAAGTTGCGATTCCACAAGATTATTACTTTTCCGTGGTTATTCAACTTGAAACTAAGGAACATTACATAGATTCAGATTTTTAAGTGAAAATTCCACTATGTGCTGAATGTCATATTTTTTAGTGAAGCCTTATTAATTGTGCGTTAAAGATCTCTCTCTCCCCCCCACCCCTTCTCTCTCTCTCTCGCTCCTTCTCTTTCTCTTCCTCTCAAGATATCAGATGCTAAAGAATAAATGCCTTTGAATTTTATAACAATTACTCTAGCAAGTGTTTTTCAAATTAATTTGGCTCTGTTTGAGCTCTGTCTGAGATTGATGGTATTGTCCTTCTCTATTTTATTCTTAGAATTCTCATTCTCCAGATTTCTCCCCATCTCAACTCCTGCCATCATTCATGTGAACCCATCACCTTCACTTTGCAGTTCTTTTTGTCCAGTGCCCTTTTTTTTTCACTTTACCATCTTCCTCTACTCCTGCCACGAACGTTGGCATGTACAGGTGGTGGTTCAAACTTCCCACTCTCCCACTCAAACTTCTCACCTTTCCAGCTTACCACATGGTCTGTTGTCCTCAATAAGATCTCTCTATTCTCTCTATCGTTTAGCTTCAACTGTTGTTTTTACTTTATTCTCATTCAGCTTAAAGTCTGGGGTCTGTTATTCCAATCATCTTTACAAATTCCCTCAGGTCACTTGGCCCTCTCTCCTTCCATCACACCATTTAACAAGACTCCGGGCCTCAATGAGGTCAATCAGCTACCTTTTGCGTAATGTACACAAGTAATTAACATTACTGCAGTTATACAGACCATAATTCACTGGATTCCACTAGATCTTTTAATGTATAGTTATAATTATTTTTAAATCCAATATTTTATCCACCTCTGGATCTGGTTCTGTTGGTGGTTTTAGCTTTGGGCAATGAATCTTCGTTTTCTTCTCTCTTACTTTTCTGTGTGTCTCATAATTTTGATTGAATGTCAGACATTGAAGATACAAAACTGTAGAGACTGAGACAAATGTTGTTTAAACCCAGAAATGGGCGTGTCTCTTCTCTATCAGGCCATCCATGTGGAGGGTTTATTCACCCTTATTTGTAGATGAGCTGGATTTGCATTTTGTTTCTAGAGTTCCATTGAGTTCACCACAGACTTCAACTTTCTCTCATGGTCGCCTGCCACTCTCTTGTGCTTATGTGAGGTCTGGAATACAGAGAGTTTTTCTCTGTATTCCTGCCCCATCAGCTGGCAGCAGGCTCTACACACCTGCGTCACAGTGGGTGTTTAATGTCTGCTCTCTTGCCCTCCCCCGAAGTAGACAGCTGTGGCTTTTTACTCAGTGCAAGGTTAGTGGTGGATGGGGCGGGTGGAGAGTAGGACAAAGGCTCTTTGTTTTTCTACTCCAGTCCCTGGTTAGGCAAGCCCTGTGCCCGAATCTCAAGAGTGGGACTTTCTCCACCTTCCTGTCCCTCCTCAGAGGCAAACAGCCCTGTCTCCTACTCGGTGCTCAGGTGGGTTTCCTGCCACTCTCCTTGTGGAAGTCAAACTCTGCTATGTACCAGTGCAGGATTCTGGATTTGAAAGGTTTCCTGCGCTCACCCCTCCAGTGACTCGGGTCAGTGCAGGGTGAAGACATCAGGTTTTCTACCCAGCCCCCTATCCCCACAAAAGCGGTTTTCCTGGAGTAAGGGCAGGGACCAGGGGCTGTGACGATTTCTTGCCCCACCCCCAGGAATAGATGATTTTTGCCTTATGTCACTCAGAGTCCTGTCCAGAGTGTGGGAGTGTCTCTTGTTTCTCTTCCAGCAGCAGCCGGCTGTTACTTCATATCAGAGGAGGAGATGGGGCATCTGCAAGTTTTATGTCTGTCCCCCTGTAGCAGTTAATCACCATCTGGTACTCATGCAGGGCCCAGAGCATGGATGGTGTGCCTGGACCACCCTCGAGCCTTTGCAAGTCCTGCATGAGCTCACTCCCAGTCTTTCTCCTCAGCAAAGAACCATTTAGGCAGGGCAGGCTCTCCATGTGTCTGGGCTCCCAGGGACCCTAACCTATCATGCTAGCCCATCATCAGGCTTTACAAATTTGTTACAATTTTAGATGTTTTTCTTCTCACTCACTTTTATGGCAACACCTCTTCTCCCTGTGTTCTGCAAAGAGAGAAAGAGTTCGTGTGCCCCATCTTGCCTCAGAGGGGCTAGTCCGCCTTTGGAATTCAGTTCACTTGAGGGTCAGCTCAGGTGAGGAACTCAGTCTCTGAAGAACTCAAAAAAAATTATTATTTTTTTTAGGTTGTGCAGCTTTTCCCCACAGATGGTGGGAGCAACATTCTCTTGCAGTTTTCTTCATCTTAAACAGGAGCAGATCTCCTGCTTCCTTTTTAAGAAACTTTCAAACAATTTTAACATGGCCTGCAAAACCCTGTATAGTCATATTTGCCTGTCTCTCTAACCAGCTCCTCTCTCGCTCTCCTCCTCCCTCACTCACTGTGCTCCAGTGACAGTGATCTCTCACTTCCTCAAATGTGCCCAGCTCTTCCCAATTCCAGAGCCTTCGCACATGCTGTTCACTCACCTAGAATGTTCTTCCCAGTGTCTGTACCTGGATAACTGCAGCTCCTCCAAAGATCCTTCCTTGCCACTACACCCCCTTGTCCAAATTACTTCCTCATTCTTTTTCACAGCTAGATAATAGCCCATTATCTGGATGTATATATAGTCTTTATTTAATCAGTCCCCATTGGTGGTTATTTGGATTATTTCCCATCTTTTGTTTTCATAATTAATAATTTCATATATTAAGTATATCTATATAATAAATTCTTAGAAGAGTTTCTGGATTAAATGGTCCATGGAGACAGTTCAGCAATTGTAGTTAAGAGTCTGGGCTCTGCCCCCCGCCAGCTTTGTAACCTGAGGCAAGTGATTTAACCTTTCCATGCCTCAGTTTCCTCATTTGTAAAATGGGAATCATAGCGGCACCTCTCTTAGAATTGTTGTGAGGTTTGGTGAGTTGGTATATGTATAGTGCTTAGAATAATCTCGCAAATAACCACTCAATAAATGTCAACTGTTACTAGCATTTAAGATTTTAGATATTGACGTTTCTACCCATAAATATATTATCAATTTATATTTCCATCAATATGACAATGACTACCTCTTCACACCCTCAGTACACTGTCTTATCAAACTACTTTTTAATCTTTGCTAACATGATGAACATGGCATCTCTTAATAGTTTAATTTGTATTTCTATTAAGAAAAGTTGAGCATATTTTCATGTTTAAGTGCATTTATGTTTCCCATGTCCTAAATATTCCACAGATTCCTCTTTGTCATTCACCTTTTCCTTACTGATTTGTAGGGGTTGTTTACGTATTAGGGAGTTTAGCCATTCTATGCTATGGGTTATTCTTTCATTGTATTCAATACGTTTTCTTCATAGTATGTATTTTTAATGATATCTTTATTTATGATTATTTTTTAAAGTTCCATAGGATCAAGGTCCATGTTTATTTATCATTGTATATTGAGCACCAAGTAAAATGCTGAACACATAATAAATGATCAATAAGTACTTAATAAATAGGTCAAATGTGACAAAGAGACTCTTGGTACATATAGACTGGGAAATTGGAAGGGAACTACTTTGTATGGAAATACAATGAGTTTAGTTTGGGATATGTTGAGTTTTAAGTGACAGCCACTATTCTAAGCTGAATATATACAGGACTCTTACTTTGGCAAGATACTCTTAAGATTTTGGAGTCATCACAAGGAAGTGGTTGATTGGAAATAGATAATCTCTGATGGAAAGAATGTTATATGAGGGTTCATAGACAAACACTTCCAATCAGAAACAATTTCAAGTGATTATAGTTGTCATAACAATTTTAAAACAAATATGAAAAGAAAAGGAAAAATAGAAGCATTATATATTTGCAAATATAAAGATATGGGGAATGTAGAAAAATTTTAATGCCTTGGAACAATAACAATAATTGGAAAGTATTTAGATAATATGTTATAATGATGCCCAAATCACTCATTATGAAGAAATGAAAACCTTTGCTAATGGAAAACTGAGTCTATCATAATCATATAAGCTTGTAAAAATCAAAAGTGCTCTTTTTATATGAAGTAGGCTGTTTGGCTTATCAATATATTGTGTTTTTCAGTTTATAATTGGACACTGATTGTGTTTTCTATTACCAAACTATCACTGAGAGATAGTTACTATCAATTTAGTCTCCAAGTCTGTTTTTTGCAGATTATGTTAACTGTAAGAGAAAGAAGAAAATGTTCAGTCTTCTAAAAAGAAATGGTTACTTTTTCAGAACAGAGAATTTATTCTAAAATAAGCTATACATATTATTTAATACACAGGAATATCTCTATGGCTACAGTCATTGAATAACCATTTTGATTTAAATGGGTATGAATTAGTGCCTTTAATAAGCCTGTTGTGAAGTTGTAGTCCTTTTTTAATAATTTTAAGCAAAGAATCAGGGCAAGAGTTCTATTCTGATGACACAGGCATTGTGGTGTCCCATTGTCAATCTCGATTTCCAAATGATCCTGTGGATGAAAAGATACTATTTTTACAGCGTACGTTCTTTTTCCTTTTCATTAAAAAAAAAATCTGTGAATTAACAAATTAGAAGTGTGGATATAATTATGCTGATAATATGCAGATAAGTCATTTAGACAAAAATCTTAGTCCCATTACAATGACTTGCTACTTAACTTTTAGCTGTCTTTGCCTTATTGATCAGAAATCCTGGTAATTGTGAGCATTTTTGTCATGAAATCAAGGTTTTTATGTCCAGTCATCAGATTCTTCCCTGCAGGTGAGGGACTTGTCAGTGATGAACGAAATGATCTGTAACAAAGGCGCAGAAAGTCTGAAGAGAGAAAATGAATCCTCTTGAATTGCTGCGGCGGCCGCGGTTTATCTAGCATGGCTTATCTGGCAGGGCCTGTGCTGGCAGTGGATCCTGGAGGAGATGTATATAGTGCCACTTCAGGGGCTTTTAAGAAGCCAGTCATTTGCTTGTGCTGAGTTCCCAGAAGTGCTTATTTTCTACTTAAAATAGGAACATTTATTCATTAAGAGAGAAAAGAAACTTCTAGGTGGCCTATGTTAATCTATAAAGGAAGTAGTTGCAGAATTTTGGGCAAAGGTCTTATTTTATACAACTTATGTTAAAGGACTGGAGATAAATATAAAATAAAGCTTGTTTTGTTTTTCTGAATTATAAAAACAACATCCTTTGAGCCATTCTCAATGAGTATTCTCTACAAAGCGAATGGTGATAGAGTAGGATTTTATTTCATTCAAATAGGTACTGTTCCTACATTTTTTGCTCTGCCTCTTGCTGAGACTTGGGGAAATGGAAGTCAATGGTTTTTTGTTATAGCTCTGTAACTTTCTAAAGCTATAGGCTACCTGAGCCATGGAGTCTGTTCTGTAGTGTGTTGATATATTTTATGCCCATCAAAGGAGCTTGATAAGCCAGTATCAAAGGACTGATCCAAAGGGTCAACTAAAATCCTTAGCAGTACTCAGGGATAAAGCAGAGAGTTCGAAACCATTGTATTCTAGGGGGTTCTGTTTGGAATATAAGAGAAGGTGGCTGCCTCCACATGGACCTGTTCTCTTGGTATGATGAGGACAAAAATGTATTCATTTACAGAAATATGGCCAAATAATTGCCTGCTTACTTCAGTCTGCATTCCTTTATATCTAACTAACTATTCTCAAGCCCATTACAAAAATGGAAGCTAAGTTTAGCAAATTGTTTGGCCATTTATGTTTACTGCACAAAATTCTTAATTAACAAAATAAAATACCACAATCGACTGTAAATCACTTTGCTCAACTTTCAGACTTCATAAGAAATTTTGTCTTGTCGAAAAGCTACTTTCAAACCCCTGCTGAGCTGGCGTTCAGGCACCGATTCCCTGTGGAGCTGAGCGAAAGAATGTAAAGGGAGCCAATTAAAGAAACTTTGAGCCAGAATAGACAAGCAGACGCCATCTTGTCCATCCTTTTGCCTCCAGGCAAAAACCATCCCCTGCACCAAAAATTTCTGCTTAAAATCCTGCTGACAAAAATGCTCACCACATGTAAATGACAAGCCATAATCCAGTTAATGCAACTAAAGCAGATTGTTAACTGTTTGAGACTTATTTATTGTGTTGTAAAGATGCTGACATGAGAACTCCTCTGAATTGTTTTAATTCTTCCTTTCTAGAAAATTATTTTGTATAAGAAATGCGTTCAAGATGTGGGAAGTTTGTGTCCAGGAAATAAAGTTATCTTTATCATCTTATTAAATGTATTTTTGGTTTCCTTTCACTCTAGGTCTACCTTACGGGTGGGAGGAAGCTTACACAGCAGATGGAATCAAGTACTTCATCAAGTAAGTGCAAGCATCTCAACCGAGTAAGCAATTTTCTTCACATCTGGAGAGAACCTGGAAGTTGCAGAACAATCAGCAAAACTGAGAAGCCCTCTTGGAGGTTACAAAAATTAGTAACAAGAATGAAACCTCACCGTTTTCACTTCATGTGATTTAAATGCTAATATCAGATATCATTTAGAAAACAAAAAACCAGTAATTATTTCAAGGGAAACATCAAAAAATTGGAACAGGATCATCATTTGAACTTAAATGTTGACTTCTTGAATTTATTTCTAGCTAAAATTATTAATTTTTATGAAAAGTTAATATCCAGTGAAAAAAATACACTTTGTGTATCTTAAAACTTAACAATAATACTAATAATAATTAGCGTTTTTAATACTTTACAGTGTACACAGTTCATTCATTCTGCAAATATGTTTTGAGCATTTGCTGTGTGCCAGACAGTGTTCCATGACTTGGAGATACAGTAGTGAAATATATAGACTAGTTCCCTGATATCATGGAATTTACATAATAGTGAGGAAAGACAGACAATAAATAGCTTAGATAAATAAGGCAGTATGTGAACAAACCTATCTCAGTGGAGGTTCAGAACACCTTTGAGGTATGCGTACCTGATTATTTTCCCTATTTTATAGATGAGGAAAATAAGAGCCTAGAATAGTTGTCAGAAAATTCACAGCAACTAAATTACCAAGCCAGAACAGAATCAAAGTCTTCTGATTCCAGCATCCTTTCTGATGTACTAGACTGTCCCCGGCAGACAGAGATGGAGGCTGTCTTTGAGAGCCTCAACAGGAATACATTCTCTAGCTTCAGACCAGTTAGTTTCACCCTGGACAAAGCAGTCTGATATCCTTCTACGGTGTTCTGGGTCACTCCTTTCATGTTAGGAGAACACAAAGGGAAGCCCAACAGACACGTAAGATCTCAGGAGACTCACTTAGATGTCCTTTTTATCAAATTATTCTTGGTGTGCATTTGGGGAGGAAAAGGCAGATGTGTCCTTGCTCTCCTTTCTAATGTGCAAATATTTTCCAAAGCAGTATCTAGATTTTGGATTCACAAGCTCTGTGACTTTACACAGGTTTCTATATCTCTCTTCACCTCAATTTTCTCATCATAAAATAAGAGAATATTACCTACTTTATAGAGTTGTTAAATGTTAAGCACCTAGCAAAGAACTTTGAACACAGTAAATGTCCACTAAATAGTCATCATTAATGTACAACACGGAGAAACCATATGGGGGGAAAAGAATGAGAAATTATATGACCATTGAAAACACTGAGAATGCAAAATCTTCATATTTGAAACGTTCAAGGAAAAACTAGGGATAAACCTGGCAAAGTATTTTCATGATATGTTTTTTTCTTGTGGTCTCTAGAAAAAAGTAACTGGTAAAGCAAAGGTGTAGTTTATAACATGTGAAGGAGAAAGGGACTTTTTGGAACAGAGGACTCAGGAAATCCATGCACAGATTATATTTAGCACCGTACTATTCACTTCCAGAATCATAACCTTTCTGGAAGGAAAGTCGCACTCTGATATGCTGTGTTAACTATGTATAGTTCCTGGGAGATCTGAGTCACTGTCCTGGAGGGGTGGCAGGAAAATTAAAACCCATATTCAAACTTGCATTGGGTTTCTTTCTTATATTAACTTTGTAATTAATAAGGGAAAGGGTATGGGGTGTGAGGGAAATGAGCATTGACTGGGCACTAGCTGGTGCTCAATAGCCAGGCAAGTGTTAAGTGTCTTTTTCTATGCATTGTATCTTTTAATCAATCCTCTTAGCAACTTGAAAAGTGGGCATCACTCTGCTCTTACTAGGACGGTATTATGATGGTGGTAAGCTGCATCCTGCCCTTAGCCACACCTGTCTTCTAGAAGGTCCTTAAAAGAAATGCCCAATCAAAGGAAGGCAAACTAGCATTCATTATTAACTGGGGTTCTGAATTCAAAGGCCTTTGAAAAATGTCAGTAAATGAGTCTAGACCCTGTGGGGAACTCCTTTACCTAAGCTTAGCCTTAACCATCTGTCATTGTATCCTAACCCAAAGCTGAGTGTCAGAGCCAGCTAGTACCCTGTCAGGAAAGGTTATTAAGGGCACAATCATTGACTACAAGGGAAAAGGAGGCAGAAAGAGATAGCCAGCCACAGAATGGCTGTATCCCATTGTCTGGTACCAGCTGGCTTAAACAACTCTCCCTTGCAGACCGGAACAATAGCCTTGGGCTGGGCTTCTGCTGTAAGAGAGGATAGCATCCAAGGAGAGCAGAGAAGAGGAGAGTAAACAAGCCCTTTAACTGCCGTGAGATCCAACTCACAGTCCCTGTGGAAGGAATAGAAAGAGATACTACATTTATATAGTCCACTCCAGTCCTATAAAATATACCCTTTGAGTGTGTTTTGGAAGCCCATCAATTCTCTTCCTTGACCTTAATCTCCACTCATAAGGAAAGCAGAAAAAAGATAAGAGAGATTTGTTCCCCAAAGGAGAGTGGTGGGTATCATTGTCTCACCATTGCACTTGGAGAAACTATGAGGAAAAGAAGCTAACTTTATCATGGTCACACAATATAAAATTGTAGAGCCAAGCTACAGATTTAGGGTTGTCTGGCTCCAAAGCCAACCACACACACGCACACACACACACACACGCGCGCGCGCGCGCGCGCGCTGCACCATCTCCACCTCCTTACATTAATGTAGTATGTTTACATCTGACAAGAAAGATATTTTAAACAGATCTTCATTTAGATAGAGCTCTGTACTTTATCCATTTTTAAATAGCAGAATAGAAACTTAGTTCTAAGAATGAGTAGTTATCTCCTGGAGATTTGAAAAGTCAAACAGCCAAGATAAGAAAATCTAACAATATACCAATGCTTCCTTCACGCAGCCCCTGGAGCCTCATGGAGGAATAGGGTGCTTACCATGAGTTGGTGTTTCTTACTAGAAGTTAACTGCATTCAAGCACCAGTGCTTATTTTAGCTTAACTATTCTTGATGAAAGTCTTGTTTAATAAGTGTTGCATGCTTCGCTGCCTTCTTGTACCAAGGCCTCTGAACAAAATCATTAGAACATCAATCTTGTACATAATACAGTGAGTTCTGCGGGGGGGATATTAAGCTGTATCAGCTAGAATAGAGATACAGCTGTCATCCCTCTCCGCTCTCAATGTGCCTGGCAATCCCCTCATCCCCGTTCTCCTTTTTTATCCTCTGCATGCTTCACCCTGTTCCTCAGGAGTTTCTTATTTGAAGAGGGCAGGACGCCAGATAATCGGACTTACTTGAATGGCTTGTCAGTAGTCCTTGAGTGTGGGTCTGCAGGGCTTTGTGGGAGTCAGGGACATAAGTCTGGCGCAGGTGGATTTGATTACAGGAAGGCCCTCTGGGATAGGGGAAAGAAGAGCAGGGGCTTTGGATTGGGAGAAACGTGGGTTCACATGCTGGCATCTCCGCCGAATTGCTGAATGACTTTCAGCACATTTACTTAAGCTCTATGGGCTTTAATTTCCACGTTTATAGAATGGAAAGAATATTAGCATGTCATAGGGTTCCTGTCCAGAATGAATGAGCCTATGTATGTAAAGAGCCTATCGTAGCACCTGACCCAAAATAGACACTTTCAGCAAAGGTTAGCCCTCTTCACTCCCTCTCCTTACTCTGACGTTTTCATGGGGTTACTTCATGGCTCCTCGCTCCTAGTTCAGATAGGCAAGGTTGCTGGATAAGTACTGTCTGCATAAGCAACCATCCACTATATGTCTTTCTTGGAACTATTTACCTTTGGTTTGTTTTTTAATCTTCATCCTCTCACTACCCCAACCAAAATTTTGAGCCTGGATGGCCTGTGTTAGCTTTTGAAATAGGAGTGGTTCATATACCAGGTGAACAGTACTTTAGAGGCAAGAAATAATAAGTAGTGACCTCAGGTCATTTCCTCTGTCACCTTACTTAAAACGAACAGTGGCTGAAATCACCGTTCCAGAACACCAGAGGAGATGATGGTCCGTATAACATATAATCTCTTCTCTGAGATTGACATCTGTCACTGTCTTCCCAGAAATTGAATTGTTACATCCGAGGGAAGCCAAGCTTCAGGCAAAGCAATAGCTGTCAGAGCTGTCCCAAGAATACCCAGATCAATTAGTCCTCACTGGATATTCCCATCCGTCCACGTGTCCGCTGCACATCTATTAATACTTTGTAGTCATCTACTTAAGTTCTGACACAAGAGAAGAAAGCATTTTAGCTGGTGTGAACAAATTTAATCAGTGTTGGCATTGCTAGAGCCAGTGTTTCACAGAACTGACAAACGTATGTGTCTGTATATATGTGTATGTGTATATACCAATATGTGTATGCATATATGCATATAGGCAGGGCTTGCTCACTTGCAATATATATATATATTGCTATATAGAGAGATAGATATATTGAGTTATGTATATATTTATCTATATATATATCTGTGCATTCAAGGGAAAACTTTCTTATTTTCTCCTGAGAGAGTTGAAGCACTCTTAAATTTAACAACAAAAGGCTAGTTATCTTGATGGTGCTATACTGAAATTATCTGATTAACTTGACCATTTTTCCACCCAACTTCTTATCTTCCCTTTGAAGCTGTATACTATTATAGAATCATAATGGTCTTTTGGTATGATTCCACTTTAAAAATTCATATACTTTATATGTATGTTTTATAATTTAACAAAATTATGATGAGTTATGTTTGATAGTAAAAACAAATTAGATATAGCTGCTACATTGCACTCTTATTTTTCTGTTGAAAGATTCCAATTCACTGTGATCAATGATCATGATTATATTAATTCTCTATTGCTGCATAATAAATTTCCCCCGAATTTTGCAGCTTAAAACAATAAACATTTATTTTCTTACCCAGTTTCAGAGGACCAAGAATCCAGGCATGGTCATTGCATCACTCTGTTTCTCTCTCAGTCCGCGTTTCTCATGATGTTGCAATCAAGCTCTTAGCCAGGGCTCGGAATTGAGGAGTCACTTAGTGGGGCTGGAATATTTGTTCCAAGCTCACACATGTGGCTGTTGGCAGAAGACTTCAGTTCCTCACCACAACGTGGATCTATCTCCCTAGGGTCATTGGGCTGCGCACAACATGGCAGCTGGCTTCCCCCAGAGCAAGGGATGAGAGAAAGAGTTAGAGCAAGAGAAACACCAAAACAAAAGCTACATTGTCTTTTATAACCAATCTCAGGAATGACATACCATCACTTCTGCCATCTACTACTGGTATATGACCAACCCTGGTAGAGTGTAGGAGTCAACTACACAAGATCATAAATGCCAGAAGGTGAAGATCATTGGGAGCTCTCTTAAAGGATACCTACAACAATCGTGTTGCACAATATATGTAAGATATTAATTAAGCCAGCCCTAGTCGTCTAGTGGCTCAGATTCAGTGCTCTCACCGCTGCTACTCGGGTTCATTCCCCAGTCAGGGAATCTCACCACCCATCTGACAGTTGTCACACTGTGGCAGCTGCATGTTGCTATGATGCCGAAAGCTATGCCACTGGTATTTCAAATACCAGCAGGGTCACCCATCGTGGACAGGTTACAGTGGAGCTTCCAGACTAAGACAGACTAGAAAGAAGGACCTGGTCACCCACTTCCAAAAAAACTGGCCATGAAAACCCTGTGAATAGCAGTGGAGCATTGTCTGATAGAGTGCCAGAAGGTGAGAGGATGGCACAAAAAGGCCAGTGTTCTGCTCTGCTGTACACAGGGTTGCTAGGAGTCAGAATCAACTCGATGGCACTGACAACAAATTATATTAGTTAAAAATTAAATATATATATAATCTATACATCTATATAAATAAAACAAAAGTCTCAATATTAAAGACTTGCTTCAAATATTAAGTTATACTGTTGGTGATTTTTTGAGTAGGTATAGTGATTTGTTTTTAAAAGTTACCTAAACTTGGCTTATAATTCTCCATGCGTTCATTTGTGTTGATAGACATTCATATCAGATCCTAAGATCTGAGCTAGCACTCCTCATATTATAAAACCTCTTCTGCATTACATGGGAGGTGTTATACTTACAACGTTACAAAGGCTATCAGTGGAATCTAGGGAGTCTGTGATTTCTGAATGAAACAGAAGTCTCTGTCTGGAGTAGGGCAGGCAAATAGATTTCAGCTCACTGCCTCAAGTGTTGTTTGTGAAGAATTCCGAGGCCATTTTCAACCTCACTGATGTGTGCTTTGGTGGATTAGAGCTGTCTGCTGTGGGTTCAGCGGGGAAGAGGTGTGTAGGACACATGCCACGTCTTTGCAGTCTTTGGTCTTCTAGAGCATGTTGCTAACACAGAAAATCTCCCAGGATGAACAGTAGTAATGCAATAGTAGGTTAGAATGACAAAATAAACAGGGACAACCCCTCTTCCCAAAAGTTCTTATGACATATGCAGTATTTAAGAGCTTTGCCTTTATAACTCCAAAGAATAAGTGATTTCCAGTAGGCTTGGTTATTCTCATTTCTCTCCAGTCAGAGTTTGTTAATGACCCTAAATGATTGTCTGAACTTGGAGTTGGACATCCTATTAGGATGTTTGCAGGTAAGAAAGAATGTGGATCATAACCTTTACATAAATACAATTTGTCCTTGTCAGCCCCCTATATCAATTAAGGGCTTAAGTTACGTTGTGTCATCTCATTTATAAAATAAATGGAAAACACAAAAGAAAAAAATCGGAGGTTATGTTTTCTTACCCCGTAACTTTATTTTGCAAGTAGAGCCTATATTAAGTAAGCCTAATGTAATTAGAAATTAGGGATGTTGGAGAGGGGAGGGTGGAGAGGAAGGAATGGTTTCTGGATTAGGAAATAAAAAACTGCTACTTTTAACTTTTCCTAAATCCTTACCAGATTATTTTAGCTCCACTTTAGTGGATACTGTCAGGAGCCCTCCCTCTGAAGACCTCATTAAATTTGGTTGCTTTGATTCATTTTGGATGAGTTAAGAAATGCCCACTGATGCAGCAGTTAAGTTCACACGTTCCGCTTGGGCGGCTCAGAGTTCACCGGTTCGGATCCCAGGTATGGACCTATGCACTGCTTGTCAGGCCATGCTGTGGCAGGTGTCCTGCATATAAAGTAGAGGAAGATGGGCATGGATGTTAGCTCAGGGCCAGTCTTCCTCAACAGAGAGGAGGATTGGCAGCAGATGTTAGCGCAGGGCTAATCTTCCTCAAAAAAAATGAAATATAAATAAATAAATGCCCATTGACAGACTACTAAAGTCTAAGGCTCACTTGATGAAGTGACAGGGCAATTTCTATGCACCTAACTTCAGGTTAGATAAGAAGAATGTGTGTAGGCCTCCCACTGTCTTTTGCACGTATGAGAATCCTAGGCATTTCTTTCTTAACAAGATTATAATGAGGGAACCAACAGAGGACTTGAAGGATGAAATATGGACATTTTTAATGTTTTGTTCCTAAACACTTCTCGTTAGTGGCATCAAGTCAATTCAGACTCCTAGCGACCCTGCCGGTCTTTTTGTGCCATCCTCTCACCTTCCAGCACGAGATCATACAGTGCTCCACTGCTGTTCACAGGATTTTCATGGCCAACTTTTTCAGAAGTGTGTGGCCAGGTCCTTCTTCCTAGTCTGTCGTAGTCTGGAAGCTCCACTGAAACCTGTCTGTCATGGGTGACCCTGCTGGTATTTGAAATACCGGTGGCATCGCTTTCAGCATCACAGCAACACACAGCTGCCACAGTATGACAACTGACAGATGGATGGTGTGCCTCCCTGATCAGGAAACAAACCTGGGCCACAGCAGTGAGAGCCTCGAATCTTAACCTCTAGACCACCAGGTCTGGCTTGAACACTCCTTAGCTGTGAATAAATTGTAAGGTATTGAAACCACTAGTTTGGATGTAACCATCTATGTGATAACCGGCTTAGAATATCCAGTAATTAGTCCAGTGCCTGGTATGTGTCAGGACTTAACAAATATTTATCCAGTGAATGAATACTGTCTGGCAATTTGGGGAAGCAATTGGTGAGAAAAAAATAAGGGCCTTAGAATCAGACAGACCTGGGTTTTAATGTTTATGCTACCACTTTTTGAGTGTGACCTTGGTATAATTGGTATTATTTCAATCGTCTGTACCCCCTTTTCTCATCCAAAAAAACAAGTAGTTTCTATCTCCCAGGAATGCTTTGCGATTTAAATAAAATAAGGGGTGTAAGGCCCCTGGCAAAATTCCTGGCACGTGGTGCATGCTTAACAGATGTTAGTCCCCCACTCTTCCCTTATTTTATCCTGCTATTTGCCAATGGAGGAGTTTTAAATGACAACATTTGCACAGCTGCAAATAGGATCCAGTAGCCAAAACCTACACTTCTGCCACTCCCCAGCCAGTCAGAAGCCCTGTGACAGGAGCCGAGAGGTTGCCCTGCTCAGGAGCCTGAGACAGCTTGCTCTGGGTTTTCTATAAATATCCACGAAGGGGTGTAGCAGTATGAAGCGCTATATGAGCAACTGTCATTTAAACGAAAGGCCAGCCAGCTGACTGAGGTTATTCAGAATAGCAAAGCCCACTGAAATGAATAAAACATCTGGATCTAGACAGCCAACACCAAACTTCCCCCCCACCCCCATTTAACCAATGACAGGTGTAACTGAAGCATGTTTTTTAGCATTTCATTGGGATAATATAAGCAAATCCTCTGGGACTGCATAAAGTACTTTGGAAATTCGTTACCTTTCTGGCGTTATCATTTATTTAGGCAGATGTGGAATTGTCTCTGCCTTCAAGATCCTTTATATAAATTTATCAACAAATACTAACTTTCGTTAAACACTGCCAAATTTGGTTGCTGTATTAATCTGCTGGGGCTCCCCTAACAAAATACCACAGACTGATGGCTTAAACAACAAATTTTCTCACAATTCTGGAGGCCAGAAGTCCAAGATCAAGATGCCATCAGGATTGGTTTCTTGTGAGGCCTCTCTTTCTGGGATGTAGACAGCTACCTTCTCACTGTGTCCTCACGTGGCCTCTTCTCTATGTGTGCACGGAGAAAGAGAGCTCTCTGGGGTGTCTTCCATTGGACCAGGGCCTCACCTCCAGGACCTCATCTAACCCTAATGACCTCCCCACAGGCCCTGTTTCCAGATGCAGCCACCTTAGGGGTGAGGGCTTCAACATATGAATTGGAGAGGGTGGGGCCACAATTCAGTCTATAGCGGTTGCTTCTCCCTTAAATTACTTTCCATAAGATCTCTAGCACCTTCTTTTTCTCCATCCAGTAATCTCCATTACAGTGTAACATGTAATCTTTCTTCCTATACATTTACCAAGTTTGAGGCAAACTGGAAGAATTAATCCAAACTGATGCCTTTCCCTTAGGCCCTAGTCTTTAGTGGAAGAAGCAGCTGAGGGGAAGGGGAGTATGTAAGCAGAAGAATGGCTCCCCAACAATGTCCACATGCTAATCCCTACAACCTGCGAATGCGTTAGGTTACATGGTAAAGGAACATAAAGGTTGCAGGTTGAATTAAGATTGCTAGTCAGCTGACCTTAAAATAGGGAAATTAGCCTGGATTATCCAGGTGGATCCAATCTAATCACATGAGTCCTTAATAGTGGAAGAGGAAGGCAGAAGAAGAGAGTCAGAGAAAGAGATGTGACAGTGGAAGCAGGGTCAGAGATATGCTCTGTGGCTGGCTTTGAAGATGGGGCCACTTGCCACGGAATCTAGGTAGCCTTTAAAAGCTGGGAAAGCAAGGAAATGGATTCTCCCCTAGAGCCTCCAGCAAGGAGTGTAGCTTTGCCAGCACAAAAACACAACTCGTTGCTTTTAGCCCAGCGAGACCCATGTTGGACTTCCGATCTACAGAACTGTAAGCCAGGACATTTGTTTTGTTTTAAGCCACTAAATTTGTGATAATTTGGTACTGCACC
Organism: Equus quagga; assembly: GCF_021613505.1. Classification (NCBI taxonomy): domain Eukaryota; kingdom Metazoa; phylum Chordata; class Mammalia; order Perissodactyla; family Equidae; genus Equus; species Equus quagga. The sequence goes on along the minus strand of NC_060277.1, from coordinate 86,825,183 downwards.
AGTAGAAACTAATACAGGGTGTTAGAGGTGGAAGGGAGAGGGTGATGGTTATGATCAACCTCGAGTGTGTCAGGCATGGAGACAGGGGATCTATATATGTTATCTCAGTGCTGCTAAGGCAGGTAATATATGTTTTCTAGATTAGCAAACTGAGGCTCAGAGTTTGTCACTTTCGCAGAGACACACAGGTAACCCAGTGAGTACGTGGGCAGTCCAGAATTTCAAACCTGGTCTGCACAGTCTGTATGAAAGAAGAGTGACCATAGTCTGCATCGAAGCCCTAGCTCTGCGACTGTGTGACCTTGGACAGTGTACTTGAACTCTCTTAGCCTCAGTTTCTTCAATTGTAAAAATTGTAGAGAAGAGCAAGGTTCATGAGATTTAGATGAACAAATTGGGAAATGGGTATCAAAGGACATTGTAAAGTACAAAATGCTTATCTGATGTAAAGTCTTCTCCAGCTGCCACATACCTGAACATCCATGTCAAATGGATGTTCGAGATATTGAGGGGGCTGGAGGGCTTCTCGGATCATACCTGGACTTTGTTACTTAGCCTCAGCATTAAGCAGGTCCCTCTGTGAAAATCTCCATCCTTGTGTTGGGCATCAGGTGCCTTGGAATATGGTTTTGGCTGCATTCTGAATCATTTCGGCGGCTGAAATTTCCAGTGTGGTAAAGTCCTCTCAGTAAAGGTCAGGGAATGAGGGGTGCGGTGAGCGCTTAGCCAAACCACTTACCATCTTGTTTATTTGTCTTTGTAGGAATTTATACTCTAATAGTTAATACAAGATTTGTTAAAATAGTATTTGTTTGATGTAAATAATTATAACTTAAAGCCTGGGATTTGAGTAAGTTTATACATAACTCCAGCTATTTAGTAATTAAACTCTAGTCAAAATTGTTTGGAGCCAGCCTTGATGGCCTAGTGGTTAAAGTTCTGCGCACTCACCCCTGAGGCCTGGGTTCTCTTCCCCGTCACAGAAGCTCACCACCCATCTGTCAGTTGCTATCCTGTGGCAGCGGCTCACGTAGAACTAGAAGGACTTAGAACTAGAACATACAACCATGTACTGGGGCTTTGGGGAGAAGGAAAAAAAATTGTTTGAGTTATCATAGTGATTCACTTATTACCTGCCACCAAAGATATGAATAGACCTTGTCAAATTACTTGGATATGAGAATATTGGTGAAGAGGGCTAGTCGTTGTGGTTATTTGGTAGTTTTTTGACTATTTCAATAAATTGAACTTTTTTTCTGCTAAAGTTGAATTTCTATACACATATTTCTGAGTCGTTTAGGGCAAGGCCACTGCATCATCACATCTGAAGACTGTTTTATGTGATCCTCAATTATGAATAAGCTCGTCTACCACTTTTGAGCATTTTTTACTCAGTGGTATAACAATAGTAATATATCAGTGGAATGTCTAATGGATCCTTGCATCAAACATTTATTGACCCCCCCACTTTCTGTGAGCCTGGCACTGGGGCTCTAAATATGCATAGGACACTTCCCTGCCCTCCAGAAGCTAACAGCCTAGTGGGCAAAGATAGACATACTCAGAATTCATTGCCACACAATGTGAAAAGTACAAGACTGCTGGGAAAGCAGGCCTCACACAGTACTTTCTATTTATACTCCCTCAATAAATTTTTTATGAATTTTGTGGCAAGTGCTTTAAAAAATGCTTTAGGCATATACTCTATGATCATTGAATTAATCAGTCAACACATCTTTACTTAGTTCGTCTTATAAAGCTGAAGAGCCCTTTCAGGTGATCATTTAAGCCATCTGAGAACCTCCATTCATATTGTTGTTGGAGCCAACCCAGATAACAGAGCCTCTGAGAGCAGTAACGTAATGGTTAAGTTCTTAGAAGTCGGATTTGGATCCAGGTCCCGACTAATACTTAATAGTTTTATGTTTATAAAGCTGGAGTGAGGTATTTCACCTCTCTCAGTTTTAGTTTCCTCATATAGAAGATGAGGATAAATATAACTCTTTCTTTCCTTTAAAATATACTAAGGTTCTAAAAGACCTTAAATAAGTCCATTTATTCACAAGTCCATGGTGGCACCATTAGAAACAATTAGTATGTGAAGTTCATTATAGAACTATAAAGGTTGACAGCATGGTTGGTTTTTAATCCCATAATTTTTACTATAATTGAAGGTTTCTACTTTATAGCACTCACTCTCAATATGGAGTCAATAATACTTATAAAACACCTCATGCTTTTAGAGATGATCCCATAAGGAACCCCTCCAAGTCCCTTTCAGCTTTGATTTTTAGGGATGTCAATTCTTCTCTAACATAATATGTATATTTATCTTTTAGTGTAGTCAGTTTAACTTTGGTAGAAAAGTAATACTAGAAGTAGTATAAAATTCGTTGAAATCTTATGTTTCAAATAGTTTTAGTTCTTTCAATACTTCACATTTGGTAATTAAGAAAAATACATTTAGTCAGATGTTTGTTAAACTTATTTTATTGGATAAATTAAGTAAAAGCCTTATGACTTATAATTCTTACTATTTTAATAAGAACATTAAAAATTAAAGTAGCTTCTATATTTCAGGCACTTCTACTTATAACTAGGAATTTAATGAGGAAACTTTGGCAATGGTCTTGAAAACTTGTTTCTTATTAATTTTAGTTCCATTACCCTGTATTCTGACAGTCTGTTGATTATTGACGTAAATTTAACATGAAAAAAATATTGCCTGTTTTCTATATTTTAAAAAAACAAGCTCTTTGGTTTGTAAAAGTTGTACATGTATTTACTAGGAAGGTAATAGTCATGACTTCCTTGAAATGCTCTCTTCTTGCTTAACATTGACTTAGAATGACACTGGCTGCTATAACAAATCACTGCCTTTCAGTGTCTTAGCGCTCACATACCAGTCAATGCACGGATTCCTGGTTGATGGATGGAGGTTTTTTGTCTTTGGGTGGTGACTTGCAGACCTCAGCACCTTCTAGCGCATGGCTCTGCCATCCCCTAGGGCCTCAGAGTCCTCTGCATTCAGCTAGTGGATGAGGAGTAAGAGTAGAGAAAGCACTCCAGCTTCTTAAAAACCCCTGGCCCACAAGACACAAACATCAATTCTCTCACCTTCCATTGGTAGGAACTAGTCACATGCTCACATAAGGATGTAGATGAAATGGGAGATGAGAAATGTAGTCTCTGCCTGGGCACCTGCCTCCTGGTGACACTCAACAGTATGGAATGGAGGACGTAAATGTTGGTGGACACTGCTGGCGGGTGTATGAGAATGTACAAATATGCCAACTATAAAATTCTGTATAATTGTTTATTAGTATCTAATAGTCCAGTGTATAGGTACCAGTGTCAGTGGAACATGTTCTTTGAGGTCTTCTATATTTTTTTTTATCTGATAATGATCAAAAACAGTTACCCCGAGCTGTAATTTGTGACTATAGAACACTTACTTTCTTTGAAAAATTAATTGCATCAGCTTTGGACCTGGGATTTTTTGGTTCTATACAAAATTGCCAGCAGTCTAAGCTTCCGTATATTATTTGAAAACAATATAATTAATATTTTCCATATTCTTTTCAGGCATTTTCTTTTCAGTGATCTATTTTTACAAGGCGAGTGACATAGAAATTTTTTCCAATATTATGCAGAAGTAATATTTCAGATTCTTGTAATATAATTTGATATCTGAGGCCTAAAGATTTTTTGATTCATTGGATTTTTTAAACTTTCCAAAGATAGAGGATGTATTTTTTATAGAAAATGCCATAAATATATAGTAAAAATAAAATTTGGCCTCTAAACTGTAAAGATTTGGATGGGATCCTGCTAATATTTGATCAGAGCCTCGCTGGATTTCCAAATGCCTAATTATGAAATACTCAAAGTGTTCTGTGATATTTACAGAGTTCACTAATGAGAAATATTCGTTTTGATTTTAGGCATATATTTCTAAAATCATGTAAGAGGGAACTCAATATTTCCTTGGAAACAAACTGCCTATAATTTTCTCTTAAACATGCTTTGGAATGGACTTCCTATTACTAATCTGTAGTCATTCTCATAACCCATGTCTGACAAGAATACGTGCCACCTCATGGTTTGGTGACTTTTTAATAATTTTTTTTGACATGGTTCACTTTTTGTTCTTACCTTCTATTTTGTTTTCAATGGGATTCTTTTTTAAATATAAATCTTTTATTGTCATTAATACTTGCAGTTTATGGCCAGTTGGAAAATTTTCCAGTCTTTCCAAGTTACTGGTGCCAGGAACAGATTGAATTAACATGTATTTACTTGTCTTTGTTTTCTGGTTCACATGAATGTTATATGCATAAGATTATCTGCTCCCCTCCAAAAGCACATTGGACATTAATTACTTTGGCTCTTTATTCTGTAGCTTTACTAAACATGATAATATATGCGATCTTGCTAAATTCACAATGCTGTATAAATAGTGCCATCCCCAATGGAAGATTAACAAAAGGACCTCTTTCATCATCACAGACGGTTATAAGAATGAATTTCTACAAAACTAGTGCACTTTTTGTCTTTAAACCACTTTTCTCTTAACAGGCTGTCCTAAATTTTTATTTCAAAAGAAAGCATTTTGCATGCTAGGAGGTAAGAAACATAAGGAGTGTAATTATAATAGGATTTAAATAATTCACTTACATTTCTTTGCCAATAAAATAAAGTGTGTTCTCTTAGGTTTTTTTGTAAGCTCTAAAATATGTCTCTCAATTTACTAATATTATAAAAGAAAAAACTCAACACTGCCATCTTCCCAAATCGAATATTAATGTTTTCCAACAACAGATTTAGCAATCATTTAGAGGCAAGTAGTATTATGCTGTTAGATTTTCAAATATATCTGAACTTCTGTTGATGGCTCCCCCAAATCAGGTCAGATGCACTCTCCGCAGGAACATTTGCCAGAGGTACTGTATGTTCAAACGGAAGATTTTCATGTTTCATAGGCAGCCTCATTTATTTTCCAGACCTCTAAATTTTTCATACTAAGTAACAGCATCTCACTTTATGAACCATGGGGTCTTTATTAATTAAACAGAATCAACAGGGCTGATTTATTCTCTCTCTTCTCAGTTGAATTACCAAGCGCACAAATCAGAGAGGAAATATTTCTAATACTAGAATGTTCTCCAAGCCAGTAAATCTGGGATTATCTCATCGTAAGGATTATGTCAAAGCTCTTTAGTCACATTGCTCACTAGGACATAAAATGGAATAGTATACACACAAATGGCCCCATTCTAGCATTACAGGAAGAATTCCAAGTTTTTCTTAAAATAATCGGAAAGCCCTAATTATCAATAAAACTAGCCATGATCATTTACTGAATATCTACTCATTGCCAGGCACTTTACATGCACTGCCTGAGTTTTAGAAGCATTGGTTCTGGATGTTTTTATGAAAGACCCAGATGTGAAATGCGCCACTGACGCATAGAACGCTATCTCTCTGTTGCTGAAGTTCTGTTCTTTCCTGTGAGTATCTGTTGTAACGGCATATTTGGTGCTTAGGTGTGGGTTTTTCAAACATCTACAGAGAAATATATTGTGAATATAAGATTAATCAATATTTTATGGTATTTTATATTTGGAGTAAGATCAGATGTTGATTTGTTGATTAAAAGTGCTTAATGAAGGTTCCTGGCAAGGATGACCTTCTGGTGGAACTTTCTCATATTTATTGTTTAGAGCCTATAACTGCATTTTTTTCTTAGACATTTGTTTTTAATTATTTTAAATTATCAATTTAGTGAAATTTCCGTATCTGGGGAGTTATAATATTTCAAGAACAAGAGTTTTATTTTTTAAAAAGTCAAATAGGGAAGCATGCACCCAAACTCATCCCCAGGTAATTGTTCCTGTTTTTCTTCCTCCCACCCTCCCCAATTAGGGAACATTATCAGGGAGGGAGGATTTATAATAATTTAAATTGAAGTCTCTTCTTTGGACTAACATATTGTAAATGTGCTGATAAACATTAAAGTATATAAACAAAGAGTTTAAAATTAGCAAAACTGTCTCATCCAGCTTTTTCCTTTTAGTTTTAAACAGGTACTTTGTACAGGACGGTGTGTCCTCATTTCACCCTGCAGCGGCGTTCTGGCCCTCTTAGGTTACACTCATTAGTATTTCTTTAAAACCACTTTCAATTTAGGCCACTTTCCAGCATTATAAAAGCCTTGAAATGAAGTTAACCTGTTCAGAATCAAAAGCCTTAGTAAGTTTAGCCTCCATAATAAGAAATTCCATTAAACCATTTTAAAGAGATAATAGTAATGTGGATTACTGTCAAGAGAATAATGATTCTTTGTACCACTTAACCACACTCCGAGGTTTGAAACTATGAAGATATCTAGGCCTTACTGCCTTCTCCTTGATTCTTAAATAACTGAAACTCTTTTACCCCATCATGAAACTATCAATGATCTTCCATGGAAAGATGGATTTTAATATTTAAGCAGAGGAGTTGAACAATTTGTATAGGAGGACATGGATAGAATTTAGAGTATAGGATTGAAAACAAACCAAATCCAGTAATGACAGTAAAACTGACCATTTGTACTAAGTCCAACATTCTCAGTTATTGTCATCAACAGCTGATAAAGTAAGAACATTTTTGTGAGAGTCCCAAATTGTGCTCTGTGGAGCATTCACCCCGTGTGTGCTAACAGGGGCACGTTAGTTTGAGTACTATTGCATACTCTTGGAGAGTCATAGAACACATTAGTATATTTAAGGCTCTGGGAAATCCTACGGTAAAGAAACCTACTTAACTATGTTTAACTTAGTGTATCTCAAACTTATTTGACCATAGGATTCTCTTCTTCACATAACAATTTGTTAAAAACCCTTGGAACACACTTTGGAAAATGTTATCCAGTAATGTAAGAGATACTTTCAGATCCATGATCTTATTTGATCCTCATAAGTGCCAGCCCTCAGGAGGACTTGCTCTAAGACATGATGCAGCTTCTGAAGTTGAGTTTGGGTAGGATCGGGGCGGGGGAACTAAGCTGAGATGGATGAGGGCAGTGGGGTAAACCAGAGCTAGAAAGAGGATGCAAGGAGAAGAAACAAATTATCCTAATTCCAGAAGCTGTCTGTCCAACACTCGGGAGCTGTGCAGATGGGGTGGACTTAGGAGATTCGTCCAGCTGAAGGCTGGGAGTAGAATACTAGGTCTGAGAACCACCATCCGCCAGGTAGGGACACGCTTGGTGATGTTTCCCCACTCCTTGAACATGCCCTCTATCTTTTGTACATCCTTCCTCACCTCTTCTTGTGTTCTTCCCTGAAATGCCTAGTCATTTGTTCTGAGAACATGTTAGGTACCATAAATTCAGAGATCAGAAATAGTTCCTGCCCTCAAGGAGCTTCATATTCATTAAGAGTGCTTCAAAATAAACAAGCATTTATAATATAATATAATAAGAGATAAGACCATGGGCACAGATCAGAGGAATCTTGAGGGAGATTTGGTTCTTTAGAATTAGTATGAGTTAAGATAAATAAGATGGGAGGGAGGAAGATTGTAGCAGAGAAGAAAGTATTGTTGAGGCAGGTAAAAAACAAGGTATTTCATCCTGTAGAGTAGGTATTTGATCCAGAAGGCATCGTTGGCACTGAATTTTTCGCAGGTGAGCAACAGCGTATGATTTGTCATTTAGAAAGATCTCTTAGCTTGAGTGGAGACTGAATTAGAAAAGAGGCAGAGAGACAAGCTATTTCAGTGACCCAGGCTATAGCACTGGAAAGGGAGAGGAAGGAAAAGATTCCAGTGATCTTACAGCAAGACACTCACAGGACGTGCTGACTGACTAGATGTCAGGTAAGGAGTCAAAGACAACACATTCTCCTGCATTGCTTTTTACCAAAGAAGAAAAAAGGAAATGGTTTTTGTTAAGCCTTAAGATATGTCTAAAAGTTATTGAAACCATTGGATCTAGTTCCAACTGCTTCCTACCACAAGGGACCGCAGTGGGGTGGCTGCAGTGTCACTAGGATCAGTACTTGCATGGATGGGTAGAAGGACCACCTTTCAGATTGTAATTGCATTCCTTGTTCTTCTCAAGTCACGTAACACAGACCACATCCTGGATCCATCCCGTGATGAGCGCACTGAACCTGTCTTGCTCGGAGGAGAATGAAGAGGATTGCTCCAGAGAACTTCCTGACCAGAAGAGTTGATGGTTTTCTGGAGGAAGCTGAGCTGCCTAGTCTTCTGGCTTCTCAGTCTACTGGATGAGGATGGCTCTGAGGCACACCAGTCTAAAATAGGAGTAAAATACACACTGCTTACTGGAGTTGTAAAATGGAGACTCTAGATTTCAGCTATTTTTGTAAAACTCTTTGATATAACTGTATACATTTACGAGCTCAATTGCCACTACAGTAGTTCTTTAAGAATAATCTAGTCATATTTTTTGAAATCGTATATAATTAGATTTTATAATATGTATAATTTTTTCATATATAATTAGATTTTTGTAATTTTATATATATTTCTTTGTAGAGTATCAGCTACAATGGTTTTTATAGTTAAGACTTATATTGGAAAATTATATGAACATAGTGAAACACTTCATTTATTTGTAATTCACTAACCTTTTATATCGTATCTTAGGAAAGTGATTTAAGCAAGCTTTCTGGGGTTTGTAAGGATCACATTTAGACAACTGTCTCACGGGCTCCTGCATACAGCTTACATCTTTATGGGTCTTTCTAATTTACAAAATGCTTTTCAGACCCTGGTTTATTTAAACCCTACGACATGCCTGTGAGGCAGATCCAGTGAGTATTTTTCTTCTTGTTTTTCAGTTAGGGAAATAGCGGTTCAGAGAAATGAAGCACCTTATCCTGGAGCCGAGACTCACACCTAGGTGTTCTGATTCTGTGTGCAACCCCCTCTCCACCGCACCCTGCTGGCCCCGCAGAGGGAGGCTACAGCCCCACGCGCAGGGCACCGTGGCTCTGTTGATGCAGCTGAGCTCCACAGCTGTGCACTCCGGGGGCCACAGAGATTCAGGGAGCACTTCTTCAGTCAAACACGGCCCCCACATAACCCCACTCTTCTCCTATAAACCCTTCCCCCTGCTTCTCCCCCAAACACTCACCAAGTAGGAACACGGCTTTGTGATGTTCTGTCTTCTTTCAGCAGATCAGTTTTCTAAAGAAAAGGGACTGGCTCACATCTGGGATTTGCCCTGCTTTGGTTGCCCTTGCCAGAGGGAGCGTTTGAGGGGAGATGATGAGAAGAGGGGCATCAGAGTCTCCTCTGCTGTGAAAAGAGACATCCTTGAACTCTTCCGCTAGGAGTTCAAGACTGACCTCATTATTGCTGATTTATCACCCTCCAAACTGATTATACTTGTGATCTTATTTTATTGTAAGGATACTACTCCACAGTTTTTGGAAGGAATGAGCCATTGACTTGGAGTGCTAAAGATTTTCTCTCAGTTTAATGATTTAAACTTGAAGCTGGGAAATGGGGAAGTGGAGTGGGGATGAAGTCATTGTAAATATCCTGGGCATTAGGTACCAACTGAATAATAAAAAGGGTCTTATTCTTATCCAATGTTACTGTATTGTCAGGTAATACACTTAGGAAGACAGTGAGTAAGAATCATTAATCGGAATACTCTGTTCCCAAACCAGGCCTGATAACACAGAAAAGTTACTGTTGTCACTCCGGCCTCTTCTCTTCTCCCCACCACCATCACCCCTCCTCCCCCTCCTCCTCCATTCTTCCCCTTTTCTCCCCCTCCTCCTCCCTTCTCTCCCTCCCTCCCCACTTCTGAAATACAAGTAGGAAAAAGGAACTCAGAACCTTGAGGTTCTGGAAGGAACCTTAAAGATCACCTGATTCAGTGATTTTCAAACATCTTTTGATGAAAAAGACTCATTTTTCAAATGAATTCTTATGCAGAATCCCAATATATGTAACAGATTTTTTAAAAATATTGCTGCTCTGCTTGAAACAAGATGGAGGCCTGGAGCCCGTTAAAGCAGCCCCCAGCCCTGCTATGTAAACCTCAAGTTCTTTAGGACAGAATGTAAGAATCGTCGGTTGTAACCACCTTATAGCTGAGTAAACAGATCCTAAGAGTTCGCGCCGTGAGTTAGTGGCCAGGTCAGGATTAGACTAGATCCTCAGTCTGCGAGTCCACCAGATTTCCTGTGGTATGTAATACGCATGTCTATTGTAAATATGTGTGCGCGGTGTACTCACCATACATTCCTGAATATATGTAGGATTTATAGTTTATATCTTGAATAGTAACATAAAGTCAAATCCAGGCTGATGGGTAGTCATTAGCCCTGAGAAGTTTCAGACAGCTGGAGAAGCCTGGCATTTCACCTGACAGCTATTTGAATATTAGGAAGCTTCGGGGAGACACGTTTTGAGAGAAGCCCCTGAGGGACCTCTTTCCTTGTGTCCCCCAGAGGGGAGTGAGAGTCTCAAACACCCGAAGTTACTTTTGTGAGTGAGTAGCTATAATTGTGAATGTACAGACTTTTGTTGTTCCCAGATTGATACTATGAAATTTCCCTCCCCCTCCTGGGGGTGTTTCTCTAATTTGTTTCTAGTGAGGCGAACACAGAGGAGATGCTAGAGTCACTTGAGATCAAGGTCCTCAGGCACCCATTTCACTGACAGACACCTCATATGTTAACTTTGCTGTTTTGAGCCACTTTCCTCCCTGTTTCTGTCAAATACCTAATGGAAAAAGGTCTATGAAAATTGTGATATTAAGTATTTTGCGTCATACATTGTGATGGGCAGTTTGCGTATATTATTTCATTATCTTCTTAAAACAATGCCATGAGGTAGAAACTATAATGACCCCATTTTGTAAAGAAGAAACAGGTGTACAGAGGGTTGCTAATCTTTGCCTAAGGGTCACACAGTACCCACTTGTGGAAGCTGGGGTTGCAGGCGGGCCTCACAGAGCCCCTTCTCTTAAACCACTGTGCAGAGCTGCTTAGATACGTTGTGTGTGATGCTAGGGGCAGAGCTGGGGTCTGTGGGTCAGTTTTATGAGAGGCAGAATCCAGTTCAGTGCAATAAGGAACTTTCTGGTAGTTAGGGCTCAGGAAAGAATTCCCCAGGAGAAAGTGGAAGCATTGTCCCAGGAGGTGTAAACCAACAGATAAATGCTGTAAGAGACACTCAAAGAAACATGTGGTGGGGACTCATTAAGAATCCTTGTCCATTGCAAAGAGAATCCGCAAGTTATTTTTTGGTGAGCTAACATTCACATAGCCAGTCTTTCTTTAATATAAATCAGCCCTATCGATGTGGTCATTTTAAGCTCTTCGTCGTTGACCCACTCACTCAGATTTTAGGGTTAAAAAGTCTGAGTGTACTGATGTCCCTCCATCTCAGTTTACTAAAGAGTGACCAGGGTTAGCCATCCTTATTCATTCTCAGAATATTTCCTGAGCACCGACAGTGTGCCAAGCGCTGTGTTGGAGCACTATGACAAGCAGGGCAATAGCTAGCCGCTTCCTGGGTTCTGCTTACTATTGGCTTTAGAGAAAAAAGTTTCTCAGGTGGCCAGAGCTGAACAGCTTCTCTTTAATTTTTAAGTTTCAAAGATAATCTATTTCCATTTAAAAATTCAAGTAGTATGGAACTGAGTAAAGTAAAAAAATAGCCCGTCTGACTTTCCAGAGGTAGCTGTCACTAATAGTGTGATGAGTATTTTTACTCAAAGGAAATCATACTGTTAAGCAGCTTTCTTTTAACTTACTAAATTGTGGTCATTTTTTCATGTCAATACATAGATTAATGTTGTATTTCAAATATTTGTGTAAAATATCGCTACCTAGATAACTCATAATTTGGGTAGCCAGCAATCTATTGATGAACACTTAAGGCTATTGTAAGTTTTCTTCTGTTACTAAGAATATCACAGTGAATATTCTTATGTTCGTATTCTTATATTCATTAAATCCTTTTCTCGTATCTATGAATTCTTGTGCCAATATGTCTATAATGAGAATACATTTATAAAAGTAAATTGCTACATCAAAGGTGTGTTCATTTTAATTTTGGTAGGTAATCATAAATTTTCCTCCATAAAAATAGGACCAATTTGCAGTACTACCAATGATATATGAGAGGCTTTTTTGGTCTGAAGATTGCCAATAGCTTTTCTTACTGTTTTTGTCCTTTAAGAGTAACCTTCCTTCCATCGTGGTCTAGGGACCTGAACTCTGTTGTCAGTAGGTGTTAGTTGTCCTTTAGCAGCAGAGACTGACCCGCTGTATAGAGACTAGCGGTGACTAGTGTTCACTGCATGTTAAACACATCATTACCCTCGTCTTCGTTCTTGAAAATATTGACCTTTCCTGCTTTACATGCAGTGATGGTGAGGCTCGACTTTTAAATGAGCTAACTTGGGTGAGGGCCCTTGGTAAAGTTCAAAGCACAATGCAAACACACGCACAAGTCCTTTCAGCCTCAATTTCCCCATCTGTATAGTAATCCCCTACCTCTACCCAAACCCGTTCAACTCAGTAACCACTTCCTGAGCACCTATTATATGCTAGGCAAAATGCAAGGTCCTGAAGTTTCCGTGCTGAATAGTACTGATTCCCAAATCAAGAAGCTCATAGTCTGAAACCTTTTCCCATTCTTTTCTTTTTTCTCAAAAACCTTTTATTTTTCCTTAAAGGAGTAAGAAGTTAGGGGTTTGTTTAGTAGGAAACCCTGAAGAGAAGCCTTTTATCAGTCTCTTAAATTTGAATAATTCCAAAATAATATTAACAGCACCCCTTGACTAGAAGTGAAAGGAGAAGAACATACTGTATGAAGGGCCTCTCTAATAATAAATGCAAAGCAGCTGTGAAAATACAGGGTCAAATGATGCTTTCATAAAGTGTGTGCAAAATTAGAAAATATCCTTTTTCTAGGGGGAAATGGGACACTTTTATTTTCTCTGCTAAGTGAAATGCAACTTTTTCAAAGGTCAACAAACTTGAATTTACAATATATAGAACAGAACTAACATTAAAGCAACTTACTCTATTGCGTATAACTTTTGAGAAGATGAAAAGAACTCTAAACAGAATATGCTTGTGGGGCTCAACTTGGGAAATAAAATACCCAAGATGTTTTAACCATAACTATCCACGTGTAATATCATTGTGCCTGCATGATGAGTATATAAATATTAAATGCAAATCTGCATTTGCTTCCTTCATAGGACTTTTTACATTTAACTAATACTGCTTTTGTTAATTTTTTTCAAGTTTGGTTTTTACCCTGGGGGGTGGGGGTCTGAGGGAAAGTGCAATCAGATTAGTAGCTCTGACCCTCCCATTCCCATTTCTCAGTCATCAAATTATTCTCTGTCGCTTCATTCTGTTTATTCCTTTTACATTATTTATCAGTTCGGAGTGATCTGTTTGTTTACTGTCTTCCTTAATGGAGTAAGCTCCACGAGGGCAGGGATTTCTCTGTCTTGTCCACCATTGCTCCTCAGGATCTAGCATGATGCCTGTCATGTAGCAGATGTTCCAGACCTACTTGCCAAATTATGCGTGTCACGTGCTGCCTATAACTAAGACTTAGTTGCCAGTTTAACTCTCATGCTCTTGTATTCATTTATTCACTTCATCTCATACCAAATGCTACTAGATGCCAGACACTTTGCAAAGTACCAGGGAAACAAAGCAAAACAGATGTGATCCTAGCCCCCATGTGATTTATATTTTATGCAAAGGACACTCAACTGAAATTAACCAAAGCTTTTTCCATTTATTTTCTTTCTCCCCTTTCTTTATCCCATATTTGAACTTCTAGGACATTTAATGTTCATTGCCTCAAGAAAGGGGTATGACATCAAAAAGCAGAGGAACACATGCTCTTTTGAGTTTCAAAAGTATGGCTCCTTAGGGAACTGGAAAGGATTCATGATTTAGATCAAAGATTTGAGAGCACATATGATGAGGAAGAGCAAGGCTTTCCTACTCCCTGTCTAGGAAATAATTCCCCTGGCTGTGGGAGGGAAGAAAGAGCAAAAATGTTGGTGGAGCTCAGGAAAAGGGGCCTGGGTCCAGCTCCCGGGAGCAGCAAAATCCCACTTATATTTGTTAATGTTGAGAGCAGAGGAGACCTATTCCTCACTGTACCCTAGGATGGAAATGATTGTGCGGTGTGTCTAGGCAGATGGGGCCTTAGACAACTCCAGTGAGCTTCCTCCAGCCCAATGTGGTCCAAACTGAAAGATCAGATTGATTTCTGTGAACCCAAAAGGATCATAGGAGTAACAGGAAGACACATTGGACCTGAGTGAGGATTTTTTTCCATTCAATCTGCATGGCCTCTCAGTGAAACCCAGTTGGGATGATGACATCAGACCACCAAAATGCGGAATGCCTTGGCAAGAGTTAAGGCTCCCAGAGCTTAGCAAGGACTCCAAAGAATGGAGGGAAGTACAAGTTGATTGAGATTAGTGTTGGTCATGCTCATTTATTCCATTCTTCTGATGTTTCCTTCCTCATGGAGGGAGCTCCTTAGAGTAATGCTTCTGGCCTGTCTCTGTCTCTGCACTCCCAGGCTGTCACTTACATGCCTAGTGAGTTCAGGATAAAGAGCAAGACACGTACTGTTTCTAGAACATTTCTTAAATATATTCCGTTTTCTCTGTTCCATGCAAACTCTGCCTATTTGTTTTTCAGGTCTTTCTCGTTTATTACCTGGATAATCACCATGTAAGAAATATACCTTCCTCCCTCTCTACCACACTTGTCCCCATCAATCTACCCACCACATTTCCGGCAGAATTATCTTTCTGAAACACAAATTTGGTTCTCTTGCCCCCTTGCTCCTCTTCAGTAGTTCCCTAGCACCTCCCATTACCTGACCCTCTCCACTTTCTCTTCAGCCTCGTTTTTCATCCCCACCAGTCACTCAAATAGACTTATGTCTGTCTGAGAAACTTCTCCTGCCTCATTCCTTCATCAGATCCTTCTCATCCTTCAAGACATCACTTTCATTTCACCCCTCCTGTGACGGTTTGGCCACTTGCTGCCTTCCTCATGCCCAGTACTGGCACCCAACAGATGCCCCTCTGCATTTTTTCATATATGGCCACCCGTCTTCCCACGCGGGAGTGGTGAAGCAAGAACTTCCACCCCGAGAGAAGATGCTGACCTGTTTGTCCAGTCACTCATTGGACTATTACATTTATTTACTAGTTCATGTAATGAGCTGGGTTACTGAGTCTTAAAGGCTTGAAATCTGGTCCTACCCCTCTTTTGTGCTTTCTTTCTCCATGTGGTAATGAAAATCGGAATTCTGGTTAAAGCCAACTAGTCTCTCACTGCGGCTGTCCCACTCAACATCATCACCTCGGTGAGGGAATCAGGTGGGGATGGGAGGGAAATGGGATGACAGAAAACTAACTCAGGTAGTCTGTTGTTTCTGGATTGTCTATTGTTGCTTTGCAGTGTTTTTATCTAGAACCCTGGAAAGTGAGAAGGTTCACTGGGCAGATTCATGCTCTGAAATCCTATCCCAGCCCCCTTTCATGCAAACCTTTTAAAAAAGCCTCTGTCATGCTATATTTGCAATTAATTGGGGTGGGAAAGGGAGTTGTGTGTCTCTTCTGTTAGACTTTGAGCCCTCGAAGTCAGAGTCCATATATTATTTTTAATCTCTCGCATAAGACATGGCACAGTGATATTCAATAAATGTTACAGAATAAATTAAAAACATGATTTATTGTTTTCAAAACCTCTTAGCTGTTTCCTGTTTCTGGCAGGGAAAGATAAAGTAGATGAAAAAGGAAAAAAATGAGATGGGAATTTAACTAAGCATATCTTCACTAACTCGTTCTAACGTTGAAACAATATAATGGGTTTTGCTGAAGATGGAAGTGCATGCTGCCTAAGTTTGGTCATAAAATTCACAGTATGATTGCAGTGGAAGGATTGTAAAACATATACTGAAACATTGTTGATTTGCCCAAGGTTTTGAAAAGATACAACAAAATGATTTGGTATGGAAGGGTAGAGAAAGCCTAAGAGCAAAATACAAGGTTAGTGCATTTAACATACAAGGTTAGTGCATTTCAAGGCAACGGCATTCAAACTTCTGTTCTTCTAGGTTAATTAATCATGGTGCTGAAGAATTGATTGGGCACAAGGGAGCTGTGTATTACCACAGGGCTGTGAAAGTGCAGAAATTATGCTGTCTAGAACTAAGCCCCCTGGAATTGCTTGACTGTTGCTCCTTCACAGTGGAGAAATTAATCTTTCATCAGCAAAATATGGGAAGGGAAACAGGAAGACAAAACAAATTGGGTGGATAATAAAGTTACCTTGGCATATAGACAGTTCAGATCAGGTATTTCTCTGGAATGGAATATGAAAAAATGTTTGTGGGCAGATCCTAGTTCTATATACTGAGTAGTTTTAATCATTCAGGGAAGTAATGCATGCATTTAATCTAAGGCCAGCTTTTTATTTTGTGTGGTGATCACATGGGTTGTACATGGTTTTGTGATCATCACACACACACAAAAAAAGCCAGTGCCAAATGAAATGCATGGATTACTTCTCTGAATGGTAAGAGTGCTCAACATAAGGAAAATCTGAAGGAAATAGGGTGTGCACATGTGCACACCTTGTGTGTGTCTGTGTATGTGTATATATGCACCACGTGTACACCCATACACATATACACACTTTGGAGGCATAAGAAATATTTAATAGACTGAAGTCTACAAATTGCAAGAATATGATCAAAGTGGTGTCTCCTCATTCTCCAATAGAACTCCTGCTGTGAATCATAGAAGGTAAGTCTATGAAGTTTTCTCGGTTATCCCAATGTTGCTAAGATTGTTTATTGATTATATTCCTTCTGTCTCTTTGAGCACCATATTCCTGATTAGTATTTCACCAGATTTAAGACTCCATCAGTTGTAAGACTCATCATTATTTTATGTGTCACTAAAAATGAAAAAAAAGGGCATTTAAAATATGACAGTACTTTGAATTTTTGTCTTATGACCCTTTAAGTAAATCTAAGAGCTGTCTGAAGATAGATTTTTTTTATTATGTGTATATATAAAAGAAAATGAAATACAAATAAATTTCAATGTTCCTAAAACTTCTGTATATTCAGAATGGAACTCTTTCAATGTTCCTAAAACTTCTGTATATTCAGAATGGAACTCTTCTGAATCTCTGTTTTGAATCAGAGTTGTCATTCATGTTTTTCACAATAACATCCTTTCTGCCATCAAATGAAGCATTTCTTAAAGGAGTGCTCCCCTACTGTCTCTGGTATTTTTTTCCCCAAGTCTTTGACATCTATTCTGCAGTTTGGATGCCGGCACTTTTTTGTTCTTTACAAAAGGTTTTAATAGAAAATTTTTAGACAACAATCAGGATTCATATTCCTTCCTCAAATAGTCCTTAAATGCTTTATTCACCGAAAAGTAAAGGAGTAACAGTCCATTCATGCCAGGGGAAAAACAACCAAGTTCCTGCTTGCACGGGCAAAGACGACTAATTATGGTTTCCTGGCCAACAGTTACTGCAAGACATTTTTTATTGTAAAGCACATCTTGTAATATGTTCGATTCCCCTGTGATGAGGATTTGTATGAATTAGGGGAAAAAACAATAAGGAAATAGAGAAATAGGACCAACACAAAGGGAAGAGGAGAAAAAACCCACATAAGGATGTGATGTCAAGCAAAGCCAATGGGTGGGGGAGGGGTGGTACACCAGAGAGCGCTGGAGATGGAGTAAGTCCTACCTCAGTTGTCCAAGTCAGAGGCCAGGAAGCTGGGAGAATTGATACCTCTGTACCATCAGTCATTGGTGAAGCGTGGGAGGCCTGCGAGGGGGCCGTAAGTCTCCAGGTACCACTAGCTCTGTCTAGGCAAAGTGGATTCCTGCAGCCATGCAACAAAGAGATGCAGGTGCTGAGTATTGGGAGTGAAAGCACACAGAGCTAAGAGAGAGCCATAGAGGGATCCGAGAACACTGACAGTGTCTGTTACACATCCCACTTTCAAAGACATTTAAATGTGAAAAATGTGTGTCTTAGAATCAATGAAATACAGTATTGGGGATCAGATTTCCTTGTTCCTGGCTCACCTCAAAGCATCCTTAAAATTGAGTTAAAGATGAAATGCCTTACCCAATGAAAACAGAATGGCCTTTCTGAAAAATTATTTAATTCAATCAAAATGATTTGAAAAGCTATTCCTAAAAACCTTAACAGATGTACTTGGAAGAGATCGAGTGACTTGTCTCCCACATTGCTGGGAGTGGAATGTCTAAACTGTCCAGGACAGATAGCTCTCTCTTATGTACTCTGTGAAGTGACTCTTTAAGGTTGTGGACAATTCAAACTCCCTCAATAATCTGTTCCAGTACCTTCTTTCCTGCCAGTTTAGAAAGAAGAAAAGTGGAAACAAACCTCCCCACCTGTGATATGAGGCTTCCCTAGATTATTGATTCTAGTGAATTTTTAAGTAATGCGACTTCTCCAGAATTATTTGTCATATCTTAACATATTGATGTTTTAAGATATAATAAAAAAAAAATTTTTTTAATACAATAATATTCTATTTTAGTGAGGGTATATGACATCAATATTCTCAAGTATTCTTAGGGCATCTATAAATCACTATAAACTTTCTGGAAAGCAGTTTTGGAATATCTATCGAGAACTTTCAAAATGTTCAGACTTTTTGACCCTATAGTTCTAGTACTGTGAATTTATCCTCACAAAGGATCACAATTTTAGACAAAAATTTTGTATTGAAAGATTTTCTGAAGCATTGTTTAAAATAGAAATAAATACCTATATGCCTCAAACCAGGGGGATGTCTAAATAAAATATGGTATCTCACAGAATAGGAATTGTTTAATAATATTTAATGACCCGGGGAAAGTATCACAATATAACACAGAGTGGAAGTAAAAGAAAGCAGAAGTCCATATACAGTATGCTACCAACAGTATTTTATGTATAAATACCATAGAAGAACCTGAGGAAAATATTAGGCTACACTATTAGTGATATTTATTCTATTCATTATATTTTTCTGCATTTTTTAAACTTGCCACATTGAGCATGCATTTTATAAGAAAAACAGTTGTTAGTAATTTTATGTATATGTGGAAAAAATATCTCTGATTTGATTATATTTGTATTTCCTCTTACATTTTCTAGGAAAATTTTGCCTTAGAACTCTGTATACCATCCAGTGAAAATTTGTGACGCTATAGAGCTAGAAAGGTGAATGGTTGGGCTGTGGCCATGAATGAGACCTGACCTGTATTCTCAATAACTACATTGATTATTGTGGGGACAAACAAACAAAAAACAGATTTGTGTTTAATATCTGTGTCTATACCACTTGTGTGGCCAGATGCACTGCATTTGATGCTTATTCAGGACTTTTTTCTTGCTAGACAGGTAGAGTTGTCACAGATGTGATATTTCCTATTTCATTTTCTGGGAAGGGCCAGGGTTGATGGCAGAGTAAAGACTGAAGCCTTCACTGCTGTTGTGGATGTCAGTGTAAATATTCCCGTGCAGTGTCATTGAGAGAACCGTCCTGCCAAGCACCTGAGTTTGCCATCTATATCTTGCCATTCTCAAAGATCCTGGGCCTATTTTCTCTCCATTGAAAACAGTTGTGCAGTAAAAATAGCAAAGAGGTCTAGCAGAGTTTATGCATCATTAGATTTTTCACGTTAACTCTATACCTAGAGCCACGTCTGAAGTATTCTTCCTTTGGACACAGTGCCTGGTGCTGGACTCTGCCCCCAAAATATTAGGCGAGCCTCTGAATAACGTCTTTGCAGGAAGCACAAAATCTTACAGTTGAAATGAACTTGTAAGTCCCTCTAGTCCAACCACCTTTCAAATGAAAGGATCCTTTTGAAGCATGCCTGACCAGCAGCTAGTCAGAGCTTTGCTGCGATAGTCCTATTGAGGAGGGACTTGCTGACGCCTTTAAAAACTTCTTATTTTGCCTAAAGATGATTTTTTTAAAAAATCTCATCTCTTATCACATTCAACCAAGATACTGTTTTATCAACAAGAAATAACCTGTAAATTAGCCTCCTCATGTGGATTTCCTTTGCTGACCAGGGGATGCCTCCCCACTGGAGAAGAGGCTGGGTGCCAGTCCCTTTTGACCACATCCCACCATGGTATTTTATACTTCATCTGAATAAGATACGTGGCATCATCTACATGGAAATTGTAACTCCGTTTATGTTATGGGTTGAATTGTGTCACCTCAAAATTCCGATGTTGAAGTCCTAACTCCCGGTACCTCAGCACGTGACCTTATTTGGAGATAGGCTCTTGACAAAGGTAATCAAGTTAAAATGAGGTCATTAGGGTAGGCCCAGATCCAATATCACTAGTGTCCTTGTAAAAAGGGGAAATTTGGAGAAACCCACACATACACAAGGAGAACACCATGTGAAGACTGGAGTTATGTTGCCACAAGCCAAGGAACTACCCAAAGCTAGGAGAAAAGCCTAGAACAGGACCTTCCCCAGTGCCTTCAGAATGGGCATGGGCCAGCCAACACCTCAGTCTCTTGGCTCTAGCCTCCGGAACTATGACAGTAAATTTCTGTTGTCTGAGCCACTCAGTTTGTGGTACTTTGTTTCAATAGTTCTAGGAAACGAATACACCCCCCAAATTCAAAACTGCCCCTTTAAACTATAAAAACAGTAACAATCACAGTGTTAACAACCCTGAGTGACTGGTATCACTGTTGGTCAATCTTTGTAGCTGTGAGCTCTTGTCCTGTTGATATCAGGAGTCAGCTCTGTTGGAGGCCTACCAAAGACTCTTCTCTTGTGGGGTGAGCTCACTAGACTGTGAGTACCATTTGATCCATCTGGGTTAGTGGTAAGAACAAACCTCCAAGTGGCCCATTCAGGTGATGCCCAGGCCTGATATATTAAGAGGCATGATACTTTCTTTTCTTTCTTTTCTTTTCTTTTTTTTTTTTTGAGCAAGATTGGCCCCGAGCTAACATCTGTGCCCATCTTCCTCTATTTTATATGTGGGATGCCTGCCACAGCATGGCATAATAAACGGTGCTAGGTCCCTGCCTGGGATCTGAACTCACAAACCCTGGGTCACCGAAGCAGAGCACGTGAACTTAACCACTATGCCACCAGGCCAGCTCCAAGAGGCCTGATTTATTAAGAAACATATTAGAATCACCTGGAGAGATTTTAAAACTCACAAAGCCTAGCCAAACTCCAGATCCACTAAATCTGAATCTCTGGGTATAGGACCCACATACTTGTGTCTTAAAGATCTCCAGGTGATTCCAGTGTGTAGCCAGGATTCAGCATCACTGCTCTAGCCTGTCGTGGGCTCCAGGTAACTAAAACTTCCCAGAGAGCAAGTTGCCAAAAACAAAAGTTACATCCTTGGGTGCATATATTCTTGTATTCACAAAATTGAAACTGCAACCTCAACAACGCTTGCAAACAAATACACCCACACACTCCAGCTGCATGATTTCTTTTGATAACACTTCCCCTATTTGCCCATTTTAAGACTGCCCCTAAACTCAATTTTTGTAATGTTAACAATAATGCCACCAACTCATATTTATATAGAATTTACAATTTAAAGTTTGCCTCCCACAATAATCTGGTGACATAGTCAGGGTTGGCATTCTTTCTGTTTTGCGTGTGAGAAAACTGAGGCTCAGATATGTCATGTGACTTTCCCAAGTCATGAGAGGCTTACCAACTTGTCCCAATTTCCCTGGGACTTTGCTGGTTTTAAAACTGGAGGGCCCTCATCCTGGGAAGCCCCTCAGTCCTGGGCAAGCCAGGCTGGTTGGTCACCCTGCAGCTACGGCAAGAGGCTGAGATGAGTGCCAGTTACCTGCTCCGGAGGACTGTGGAGCCTGGGCGAGCCACCCCCTCCTTCTGCAGGGAGAACACGAGACTTGGGTAAGCCTCCAGGTCTTCTGCTGGAACCCCCTCCAGTCTTAGACAGACATCGAGGAGCCACCAGGGCACAAAGAAAGAAAAGTGACTGTGTCTCCTCCCCCACCCATGCTTGTGGTACATTCCCTAGGACTGGAAATTTCCAGACCACGGAGCAGAAAGCTGTGTGAGCTGATGAGGTTTGTTTCAGCTTTTTGTTTTGTTGGGTTGTTATAGTTTTGATTTATTTAATATTTTTTAAATCATCGCAGAGACTTGACTTTCTTGAGAGGTGTACAATTCTTTGAACTTTTAGCACATATGTAGATACATTTGACCACCATCATAATGAAGATACAGAACAGTTTTACCGTCCTATAAGCTCCCTCCTGCTATCCTCTTATAGACACACTTTCCCCCACCCCACATTCTGGCAATCACTGCTCCATTCTCCATAACTATAGTTTTGTCATTTTCAGAATATATAAATAATCAAAGAGTGTGCAGCCTTCTGAGACTGGCTTCTTTCCCTCAGCCTGGAGCCTTTGAGATTCATCCAGGTTGTTGTATCAATAATCTGCTCATTTTCCTTACTAAGGAGTATTCCACTGCATGGATGTACCACAGGTTGTTTACCCACCCACCCACCAAAAGACATTTGAGTTGTCTCCAGGTTTTAGTAGTTATGAATAGAGCTGCTGTAAACATTCGTGTATTGGTGTTTGTTTGTTTTTCAATTGTCACTAAAAAAACCCCACATAATATAAAATT
Source organism: Equus quagga (assembly GCF_021613505.1). Classification (NCBI taxonomy): domain Eukaryota; kingdom Metazoa; phylum Chordata; class Mammalia; order Perissodactyla; family Equidae; genus Equus; species Equus quagga. The sequence continues at coordinate 86,802,427 of NC_060277.1, read as the reverse complement.
TGTTTACTGGTTTTTGTGTAAACATAAGTGTTTACTTCTCTACGGGAAATATGCAGAAGCAGAATTGCTGGATTATGTGCCATATTAGTTTTCAAATAACTACCAATTTAGTGGCTTAAACAATACAAATTTTTTATTATTTCACAGTTCCAGAGGTCAGAAGCCCAACATGGGTCTTGGCGGGCCAAACCCAAGCTATCAACAGGGCCACATTCCTTTCTGGATGCTCTAAGGAAAAAATCATTTCCTTGCTCGCTGAGTTATTGGCAGAATCAAGTTCCTTGCAGTTGTAGAACTGAAACTCCTATTTCCTTCCTTGGCACATGGTCACCTTCTTCTACCTTCAAAGCCAGCAATGGCCAGGTGAGTCCCATTCCCATCACATCTCTCTGACCCAGCCAGAAAGAGTCTCAGCTTTTAAGGACTCACATGATTAGATTGGGCCCACCAAGATAATCCAGGATAATGTCACCATTTCAAAGTCCCTACCCTCAGTCACACCTGCAAAGTCCCTTTTGCCTTTGAAAGTAATGCTGTCACAGGGTCTGGGGATTAGGGCATAAGCATATTTGAGGGGACATTATCCTGCCTATCTATCTTTTCAAGATGCTTCCAAGCTATCTTCTAGGGTGGCTGTACCATCTTACATTCCCATCTGCAGTGTATGAGAATTCTGGTTGCACCATGTCCTTATTAGCACTTGGTATTGTCATTTTTATTTTATTTTAGCCTTTCTCCTAGGTAGGTAACAGTATCTTGTCATGGTTTAAATCTGCGTTTCCCTCATGGCTAATAATGTTGAACAACATTTCATCTGCTTATTGTCCATCTGTGTATCCTCTCTGGGGAAATGTCCATTCAAGTCTTTTGCCCATTTTGAAAATTGGGTTTTCTTGCTACTGAGCTTTGTTTCGTTTTTTCTTTTTTCTTTCTTTTTTTTTTTTTTTGAGGAAGATTAGCCCTGAGCTAACATCTGCAGGCAATCTTCTTTTTGCTGAGGAAGGCTGGCCCTGAGCTAACATCCGTGCCCACCTTCCTCTACTTTATATGTGGGATACCTGCCACAGCATGGCTTGATAAGTGGTGTGTAGATCCCTGCCTGGGATCCGAACCAGTGAACCCTGGGCCACCAAAGCAGAGCATGCAAACTTAACTGCTGCACCACGGGGCCAGCTCCTTCTTGCTGGTGAGTTTTGAGAGTTCTTTACATATTCTGGATGTAAGTCCTTTGTCAGATATGTGATTTTCAAGTATTTTCTTGTCTAAGTTCAGTTTTTCTACATTTCACTTAGAAAACAGTTGCACACATAATTTTCCTGCACCTTGGGTTCTGTTAAGCTTGGCCTAGACAACAGAGTGATTCAATTTTGGATCCTAAGCCAGGGTGTTTCAGATCTGAGAATGGCTCTGCCTTCTCCTAGTTGGAGTAGATCCCAGCTAGCCCCAAATCACAATTCAGCCCATTCCTATCTTCCTCTTCGAGAATACAACTTTTGCTATATTAAAAAAAAAAATTGTTAAAAGATCTCAGGATCTTAAAGGAAAACATTGAGGCCTAAACTCATGGCATCTACAACTTCTTTCACACTAATGTCCCAACAGTCTAACAAACATTGTGTGACTGTGGAGGTGGCCTTCACAAGAGAGCCGTTGGGGAGGCAAGTGACAAGAAGTCAGAGTGAAGTAGGAGGGGTTGTAAGAACATTGCAGAACAGTTCCTAAGCACGGGGGAGAGATTTTCCATACCACTGAGTTATATAGGTATATAGACTCCTAATCTGCTTGGAACAATATGACTTCTGAGATCTAGAGGTACCTGCTGATGCTCAGAGACGAAATGCTGGAAATTAAGCAGAGAGGGGAAATTTTATTGCAAGCCTTCTGGAAATTCTTGTCTACGCCTGTATAAGAAGGCAGCAATCTGGAGCTGTCTTGAGAATTCCCTCCAAGAATCTAAAGTTGCCAGAAACCGTCCCAGAGAATTTGAAAATCATAACCTTACCTGTACTAAGTAGAGAACTTTGTCAGTCAGAAACCTGGCAGGAAGTAGAAGCCACCACAGATGGGCCAAATGAAGGCGCTACTTCAAGATACATGGTGAGGGTTCAGGGAACAAGCAAGTGACGGTGAAACACCCAGAAACTGACAATAGTTAGAAGCCATTCTCCCTTTAGGGCTGAGGGGTGAGGGAAGACATAATGTTGCCAGAGGCCACTGAGAGCTGGACCGTGGAGGCGAAGGCTCCCCGCTGGAGCTGGAGCTGTGGAAGGAAGCAGGTACTGTGAGAACACAGTATCAAAGCCAGAAGGGGCAGAAAGGGAGGGGATTTCTCCTGACCTTGCTCTCCTCCCCTCCTCTCTTCTCCTGTGGTTGCTTCCTATTGCTGGAAGGAAGCCAGACCAGAAAGCCCAGCAGGGGAGCCCGGGGAGGCATCCTACAGTCCTCTTCTTCCTGGGACTGAGGGGGCAGATGGAAGATAAGCAGCACAGGGCATAGTTCTGTGATTCCTGATTTGCGTGCAGGAGATCTGCTATCCGAGAAGTATCATCAGAATGAGTAAACATAACAGCTGTTCCTTGATGGATAATTCCTGCCTGCCTGCCTGCCTGCTAGGGGAGCAAGTGCTGTTCATCCACGAGCTGCTGCCCATGTTACTCGCACAGAGCTAAGGGCCCAGCAGAGGAGGCAGAGAGATAAACCCAGAAGACAGGAGGAAGAAAGGGTGACAGAAGCACATAAGGGAGGCATCTAACCCAGACAGGAGAGATCAGGGAGGGCTTCGTGGAGGAAGCTATGTCTAAAACGAGATTTAAATACTTCGTAAGTATCAGCCAGGCATGGAGGGGAGTGGGAAGAGGAGAGAGCCTCCTGAGTAACAGCAGGGAGATGAGAGAGAGCATGAAACAGTGGGGTTCAGTACCACCAGAGCATTGCTTTGGGGGTGGCAAGGGAGTGGGGGCAATGGGAATCAGTCTAGAGAAGTGAGCAGGGCTAGATCGTGAGAAACCTTGTAAACGTGTTAAGACGTTTGGACATTATTCTGAGAATAAGGGTGAGGAATGGAAAGACTGTAAGCAGGGTAATGGCATAATCAGATTTTTTAAGGCTCTCTCAGGTGATGGACAAGGAACCAGAGTGGAAGGAGTTTTTCACAGACTGGTCGCTTCTCTGGCTCAGCCCCCAGACAAGTGTCTCAACACCCGTGACCTTCAGTTCCCTCATCCAGATGACAGAAATCCTCAGGCTCGCCAGCCTCCCTCCCTGGACCATGAACAGGCTCTGACAACTCTCAAGCACAGTTGTAATTCCAAGTCATGTTGTGATGAAAAGAAAATGGGGCTGATCTTGTTAAGTTTCCCAAGGAAATCTGCATAGTTTTCTGACCCCTTTCCCAGAGACCAGAGAGGAAATTGAGAATGAAGCCCCAGCGGAGCCAGCACCCTGAAAGAAGTGTGTGCAAGCCATGGATTTCGAAATAGAGATCCTGTCCTCCCGGCTGTGTGGCACATGATCGCTGTCCAATAAATATGAATTGATGAATGGCTGAGTGGGGCTTTGTTTTGTTTTGTTTTCATTTTTTGCAAACTCTCTTATGACTGTGGAGGGAAAACTAAATTAATGCCATATGCCTGTAAAAATCCCTCTGACATCTTTTATTGTAATGGAAGATGACAATGGTTATCAGAGCAGAAGGAGCATGCTTGAGTGAAAGTAAATACCAAGCACCTTTTGGGAAACAAAGCACCTCCTGGTGACCTTTGCAGCTGTTCAGCTTCCTAAAGTACAGCAACCTAGAGCTGTCCAATGGACGGTCCAACCAGAATTTTCCCTTGTTTCCAGGAGTGTGCCTCCTCCCTCTCCTTGGGTTGTGCAGAATTTTAAATGTCACAGTAATCACATCTTTCCCCGGGATAACATGAAATATCATGGGAGCTTAATGGAGATGAACAAATGATCAAATTCAGATGTTACCCATATATTACAATGGAGAAATTACCTCTGTTCCACAAGCTGCAAATCCTCTGAATTTTGTAACACAATATGAAATAAAATTGCAAAAGCTACTATTTCTGAGTCCCTACCATGCATTCCATTCCAAGTAATTCACACCTATCACCTCATTTAATCCCCCTGACCGTCCTTCAAGGTGGGCGTTATCATCCCCATTTAACACATGAATTCAGATAAATTCATTGATTCAGAGCCACATGACTGTGGACGTGTGAATGTCCGGCCGCTTCAGCTCTATGGCCTTGGCAACGTTATTTAACTGCTCTAAGCCTCATCTGCAGAATGAAAATAAGAAGACTGAATTCATGAAATTGTGGAGGGTCGTATTAAACGGGATGTTACGTGCAGCCCTTCAGCGCAGTGCCTGCTACACGGTCATCCCTTACTGTATTAGTCAGGGTTCCCCAGAGAAAAAGAACCAATAGGAGATATCATCTATCTCATCTATATATGATTTATTGTAAGGAATTGCCTCACACAATTATGGAGGCTGAGAAGTCCCACCATCTGCTAGCTGGAGACTCAAGAGAGCAGGAGATGTAGTTCCAATCTGAGTGCAAAAGCCTGAGAACGAGGAGAGCCCCGTTCCAGTCGGCGTGCAAGACAAAACCAATGTCCAGGCCTGAAAACAGGTAAAGAGAAAGAATTCTTTCTTGCTCAGCCATTTATTCTATTCAGGGCTTCAATGGATTGGAGGAGGCCCACCCGCACTGCAGACAGAGGTCAATCTGTTTTACTCAGTCCGCCAATTCAAATGTTAATCTCATCCAGAAATACCCCTACAGGCTCACCCAGAAATAACATTCAACCAAATTTCTGGGCACGCTGTGGCCCAGTCAAGTTGACATATAAAATTAACCATCACACTTACTAAATGGTGCTTTGTTAGCAAGATTGTTGCTATTGTTATTACTGTCTGTCTAGCCACTGTATCACATTGCCTCAAAACCAAAAATAGTCGTTAGTAAATTGATAAGGAAATCAAAAGCCACATACAAGTTTTCTTCCCTCGGGAAATTTTTCAACATCTTGCACATTGAATTCATGGCAAGGGTTCTAACCACTAGGACTGTTTTCTTTAAAACTCTTGGGAAAATGTGGGAATGCATGTTAGTAATTCAGAAACAGAAGAATGCCACATATTGATCCCTGGAGCACTCAGAAAAGGCCTAGTTAACAGCTTCTCGCCAGCCCTCTAGGCTACTGACAGTGTAGGTAACCACGCAAGGAAAAGCTTGGACCGTGAATTAAAAGAAGGCACATCCTTGGGCAGAAACATCTCATTAGACATTCCCATATCACTCTAAATAACAAAGGGAAAACTTGTTTAAAGCGGAAGACGAGACAAAAACCTGTGTGTGTGTGCTACAAAATGTCCCATGATATTATCCTGGACCCAAACCCATATTTCACTTACTAAAGTGCCCATTTTCTACCCACCACCTCCGTGTCTAATGGTGGAGTCAGAAAGAGCTGAGCTTGAAATGCAGCCCTGCTATATACTAGCCATGTTACCTTGGGCCAAATACTCATCTCTGAGCTTCATGTGCTCCTCCATTGGCCATAAAACCAACTCCACAAAGCCCTTAGGAAGGTTAAGGAAAGGGCTTAGCTCTCTGTCTGGTACTTGATAAGTCCTCTATAAATGTAAGCTTCCTTTCCACTCTCCATCTCTCACTTCAATAAGGGAAAAAGTAATCTTTCCTTCAATTACTATTGTTTTTAGATGATTGAAAGATGGTGTTCATTCTTCTCTGTCTAAGGAGATGGCTGGAACAAAGGAGCCATCCAGTCCACTGGCTATCAAACCTTACTCTACTGAGCCTCTTTAGGGGTTGTGGGTTGAGGAAGCACATTCAGGTGAGATTTCCACCCCTAACCCCCCTCTATTTCAACTAGAGTTCATTTTACTTGCTTAATGTATGTATACTTCCATTTAAAATTTCATTTTAACAAAGGATTCCTCAGAGAATAATCGCAAACCACTAATTCAATACAACACCATTTTAGATGAAGAAACAGAGACTGAAGATAAGGCAACCAAGCCTACAACCATTTGAGACAGAGGCAGAATTGAAACACAGATTCTTGGACTCCTAGGTCACTGTGCCTTCTGTCATTTTAAGCTGTAACACCTCCCTATGACTGGTGTGGGGATGGTAATATGGTGTGAAAAGAGAGCTTCCATCATCACAGAGAAACACAAGATTGTCCCAAGTTTACACTGAGGGGAGTTTCCCATGAAGAGACTCCACACAGGAGGGGAAGCAGTTTTATTTGTAGCCCAGAGGTCATGAGGGACACACAGGCTGCCCCATACAGCCTGTGGAAGTCCAAATCCCTCTTCTGGGTTTCTATTGCAGGCCTTCATCCTACATCATGTCAATGGACACAAAATAATCCATGTTTTGCTTTCTACTATAAAAGTTGAGTTTATTTGATTTTACTGACGATTTGGGAGGGGTGATGGAAGAGGAGGCAGAGAGGCAAGAGTCACACCACTGTGCTCAAAACCTCTGCCACACTGGCATCTATGTTTCTTCACCTTTCTGCTTGTTTCCCCTCACCTCCTCCATCTATGATTGCCACATAAAACTCCAATTTCTTCTCCTATTTTGTGGAGTTATTCAGTTTTTCTCCCCTTCTTGAATATCCATATCTACCAAGGTGCTCAATAGATCTGAAAAGTCTTCACGCTATCAATAATCACCCTTCTTAGAATACAGTTGTGGTTACAGATAGAAAAACTTCTTTAATAAAACCTGAAATTAGGTTGTATCTTATTATAGGAAAAACAGAGGCATCTATGATAAAATGAGAAGTTACAGCAGTGGTCCTGAATTTTTCCTACTTAAATTTCACCTTCACTTTGGAGTGCTCTCATAATTCTTCTTGTCACTATCTTGCCCAGACTCTGGAGAATGTTATATTCACCTTAAAACCCACAGCATAAGCTTGGACCTAATTCCTCTCTTTGGCTCCCTTAGGCAGCACAGAAAGGAGGCAATTTCATTTTAAGATAATTAAATAGATTCTCAAGTGGTGGACGAAGCAGTCTACCCAACACTCTCACTGAGGACAACTAGAAAATATGAGCAACATTTTATTTTAATCTGCTTGAAATCATTGGGGAGCTAAAAAAGCAATGAGAAATTATGAGACAGATCTGAAAGAAGTTGGAAACCAAGAGAGGTAAGTTCAACAATGGAACCTCTTTACCCTTAGAGTATCTGCTGATTCCGGAAGAGGTTGATGAGAATCTGAGTTGCAGAACAGAAATTTTAATAGATTAATTAGAGTGACAAAAATTGGAGTCCAGAGTCACCAAAAGAGGCACTGATAAACTTTTGGAACTCTAAAGTCTCAACATCCTATGAGTAAGAGTAAAATGGAAGAAGATTAACCGTTAAAGAAATTGAAGCCAAGATTCAAATCATTTCATTCCCTGAAATTGGATTAACATGACTTCAGCTTAGACCATGAATTAAAAGAAGGCACATCCTTGGGCAGAAACATCTCATTAGACATTCCCATATCACTCTAAATAACAAAGGGAAAACTAATGCTAGTGCCCCTAATTGTCTTCCATAACAAGCATAAATCCTCTTTGGAGAAAGAGAACATCATTCTAAGTCTTTTTTTCCCCCTAATTTTCATCATACAATGTCCAGCACATAATCAAAAGGGAAGAGGCACAATGAGAAGACAAAGGTGACAAACAAGAATGAAGAGAAACAGAAAACAGAAAAAGATCCAAGTGGTTCTAGATAATAAAAATATTAGTCATAGACTTTAGAATAACAAATGCTTATAAAGGAGATAAAAGGCAAGATTCAGAACTTTGGCAAATAATTGGAAGCTACAGAAAATAATCAAATGGAAATTTTAAAACTAAAAAATGCAATAACCAAAAGTAAGAACATGTTTTAATCTCTAGGGTAACCACCTGTTGTAGACTGAATGTGTGTGTTCCCCGAAAATTTATATGTTAAAACTCTACTCCCCGATGTGATTGTAGCAGGAGGTGGGGCCTTCAGGAGGTGATTAGGATCAGGTGAGGTCATGAGAATGGAGCCATCATAGATGAGATTAGTGCCCTTATAGAGTCATGAGAGAGCTTGCTTCTTCTCTCTCTTTCTGCTATGTAAGGATACAAGGAGAATTTCCCCATCTGCAACACAGAAGAGGGCTCTCACCAGAACCCAACCATGTTAGTACCATGATCTTGGACTTTCAGCCTCCAAAACTGTGGAAATAAATTTCTGTTTTTGCTAAGCCACCCAGTTTATGGTGTTTTTTTATAGTACCCCAAACTGACCAATATACCACCAAAAGATTAGTAAAAGTATGTAACTACTAAGCTAACAGAAGAGAGAAATGAAGTGATAAAAGCATTCAATTAATATGAAAGAAGAAACAGAAATGTTGGAATATACATTGATTGATATAAATAGAAAACTAACAGTAAAATGAGAGATTCAAACCAAATGTATCAGTGATAAATTAAACGTAAATAGACCAAATGTTCCAATTAAAGGAAAAGGTTGTCAGGCTTTATAATAAAACAAAACTCAACTGTCAACGGTTCACAAGAGTTAACTAAAAGATGGAGATATTATAAAAGGATGTAAAAATTAAAAGAATGAAGAAGATATACCATGCAAAGAATAACTGAAAAAACTAGTGTAGCTAAGTTAATATCAGAAAAAGCATACTTTAAGGCCAAAAGTATTTCAAATGAATAAAAAATAAACTTCATAATAAAAAAGCTTTTATTTGCTAGGAAGATATAGCCATTATACATTTATGTGCACCAAATAACATAGGCCAAAATATATACAACTACAACTGATAGAACTGAAAGGAGAAATAGACAAATTCAATTTCTTAGTGGGAGTTTTTATCATACCTCTTTCAATAACAGTATAAGTAGTCAGAAACAATCAGTGAAGATATACACTACACACTGGTAAATGTAACCTAATTGCTGTATATGAACATTCTACTCAATACAGATTCTTTCCAAATACACATGAAGTAGTTACAAAGCTCAACCATATCTTTGGTCATAAAATAGGTCTCAACCAATGTCAAATAATTGAAATTATACAGAATATCTTTTTAGATCATAATGCAATTAAGCTAAGAATCAATGACCAAAAACCTACAAATTCCCATGTGTTTGAAAATTGAGGAATGCCCTTCTAAATAACACATTATTCAAAGAATGAAATAAAAAAAATTAGAAAATATTTTAAACTAAAAGATCAAGATAACTGTACATAATAATACTTATAGTATGCATCGTAAAGGAAATCTCTACCTTTAAATACATACATTATGAAAAAAGAAAGACTAAAAAGTGATAAGGTAAGCAATCATCTCAAGAAACTAGAAATGGAAGAGCAAATTATAGCCAAAGAAAATGGAGTAAAGGAGAAAAATAGAAGCATAAATTAAGAAAAGAGAAAACAAACTTATAATAGAATCAACAAAGACCAAAGTTCATTCTTTGGAAAGAGTACTAAAATGGATAACTATCTAGCAAGACTAATCAAGAGAAAAAGGAAAATAACCAATGTTAGGTAGGAAAAAGGAAAATCGTTACAGATCTTGCAGATATTTTAAAAGATAGCAAGAAAATAAACAATTTTAGGTCATTCAATTTTAAAGTTTGATAAAATAGAAAAATTTACATTAAAAATACAATTTGTTCACACTAATTCAAGAAAAAATAGAATATCTGAATCATCCTATAACGTTAAAGAAATTGAATCCATAACTGTAAACTTTCCACAAAGAAACTCCATACCCAATAGCTTCACCAGTGTATTCCACCAAACGTTTGAGGAAGACCTAGCCAATTATACACGGATTGTTTCAGAGAACAGCATAAAATGGAACACTCCCAAACATTTTATGAGACCGGTAAAATCTTTATGCCAAAATCTGACAAGGACATTACAAGAATTGAAAGTTCCAGGGTGATCTTGGTCATGAAGATGCAAAAATCATATTAGTAAATCCAATCCAGCAATGTTTTAAAAGGTTAATACAGTATGACCAAGAAAGGTTATTCCGAGAAAGTAAGATTAGTTTGATATTCAAAAAAACTGAACTCTTAAAACATTAAGAACATAAAGGCTAATTATCATATTCTCAATTCAGTGCAGAAGAAGTATTTAAACAGAAGTCATCTCCACTTTATGATTTAAAAATCTCATAGCAGGCTGGAAATAGAAAGGAACTTTCTCAATCTTATAAAGAGTACCTAGGAAAAAATCCACAAGAAAAATCATACCTAGGGGTGAACATCCTATGATACACCATCACCTTCAGGATAAGTCCAGGCTGCTTTGAGGTGTGCTGGCTCCACACATGACTCCTGGGACCCAGCCATACACCACCTCTTGCAGCTTCCCAAACTGCAAAATTATGTAGGCCAACCCCATTCTGCGCATGCTCTATTAAACAGAGGTCCTACTGCCATTATACAATTACTTGTCTTCAAATACTTTTCAAATTATTGCTGACACTAAAACATAAATGAATGTATGACCAAAAATATGAATAAAACAAGTAGTTTGGGATAAATGCCTTTAAATACTGAATGCCAAGAATAGGATTTTTCGGGATAAAAACATGTGGAAAGAAAAGCTCTAGCTATATTTCAAGCTAACATAAACTGGAAAAAGAGGTTTTAAGAATTAATAGCTCCACTCTGTATCAATATTTCCAACACTAATCAAATTGGAAGAAACTTGGGTAGTTTTGTTAGGAAGTCAAAGCATGTAATGTTGTAAAAAATAAGTATATAAGGAAAATACATCCTTACTGGAATCCAGATGGGAAGAATATACGGTGCCCCAGATCCTAAAGGATGCATGATGTTTAGATCAAAAGAACACACAAGTGTGAGAAGGAGGCTAATTTGAGGATGAAAAATGAACTCCTGACTTGGAGAAGAGCTAATAAAATGATGAAATCATTTCACCTGTGTTGTAGGTCATGGTCTGTGGAGGCAGACAAACCTGGGGAGAAATAGACAAGGTCCTGGGGATCTTCTACCAATCAATTAACCTCTCCGAGTGCCAGTGTCATGAAGGTTAAATGACAAACGGATGTAGTATCATGTAAATGCCCCTCACCAAAAAAAAAGTCTCTTTTTCTCCATTCATTTCTTTTGCCACATCAAAGCTACAGCCTCGTTTTCACAGATGACCAAAAAGAGAGCAAGACAAGAGCCTCCAAGATTCCCTCAAGAGATCCAAAATAAAAAGAGCTTATTCCTCAGATCAAAAGGGACAAAGAAACCACAAAAGATAACCATACAAATGAGCCTCCCAAGCTGTGGAATAAGGAATTCACTGATGCTGGAGCTGCCTTATGCAGATAGAGTATTGTGCAGATCTGTTCCAGACCTCTGCCGAAGCTTCTGCCTCCCTCGGGAAGGTACTGCCATCATTAATGCACACTGAATAACTAGCTTTCCCCCAGCTAGTTGTGCACAAAAGTAGGTTGCACATGCACTCATAGGGAGGATGATTTGCAAAAGGAGACCAGAGAAGCAGGATGACCCTGCATGGGCAAAAACCTTGCCCAGAAGATGACATACTACATTAGATGTGATCATGCTTCAGAAGGAACCGAGAAAACTCTATTATGCTGTTAGGAACATGCACAGCCAAGTATGTGCTGAACTCTGCTCCTCTGTTGGTTCTTGCCAAAAGGGCTGATATGCTGTGCTGCTTATTATGTTTTTTTTTTCTTTTAACTCCAGGGCTCTATGGAACCCATTCTTAGAATGCCGGAGATTATGACAAGTCCCAGATCTTGTGAGCCAACCCAAACCTGGCTGGGCTCAGAGATGGATGATATGTTATCCGGGAGCTGGGCCCTGTTCCTGTCTGAATGGATTCAGGAAATGCAGGTGTACCATTGACGAGGTTCCCGCTCAAGGTTATGAGGCTGTAATGAGAACACATCCGAATCCCCCCCAGGAGAGGCTGCCAAGACCCTGGAGGAGGGGGAAAGAGTGTCTGGAGAAGGAGGTGGCTGTGACCGAGATAAGCTCCAGCCTTCCACAGCTGTCAATCAGGGATTTAGAGGGACTTAGAGTGAGTGAAAGCAGTTGGAGGAAGTAAACCTTCTGATAACCATCTTTAGGGCAGGCAGACATAAGAAGTAAAGAGTAAAGATCTTTGCTGTGACAGAAGAGCCCAGAAGGATTAAATTGTAGTGACCTCGGTATTAAGTGTTCCAGATGCCATGCTAAGCTCTATGCATTATCTCATTTAATCTTTATGATAGCCCTGTGACAGAGACTTTTATCTCCTCCATTTGACAGATGGGAAAACTGAGGCTCAGAGAGTTTATGCAACTAGCCCAAGACCCAACAGCAGTAAGTGCTGAACTCCCAACTGGAGGCTGCCTCTCCATTGAAAATAATCCATAGTCTAACAGGATGTTTAGCACACCATAGGCATTCAGTAAATAATTATTAATGAAATAACTAATAAACTAATGTTGAAAAAGGCAGGTCAGCACTGGATTAGTAGAGACCTGGCACAAATCAGCTGTGTGACTTTGGGTAACTGCTTGACCTCTCTAGGTCACATTTTTCCCATCTAAAAAGAGGATTTCAGACTATCTGCTCTCTGGGTTGCATGATATGAAGAATAAGTCATATGGTGGCCAGCATTTAAAGGAAACTATCCATCAAGTCTAAACAAGAGTCTCCAAGGTAACTTTGACCCAAGTCCCTCCAGCTGTATGAAATTGCTTCTCTTTCCCAAGAGAAAAAAATGCTTGGGGGCTGGAAAACCCATACGTATTTCTAGAGTACCCTGTGGCTTGGTTGGAGAAGACACTGCCATTAACAGAAGGGCCCTTTATCACAGTTGCCACTCCATTCTCGGTGACCAGATTGTCCCATTTGTCTCTGTCAAGATCACTGCAGCCACTCCTGATCTTAGAAGACCCCATGAAGGGCTTCTCTCTCTGCTCAGCCTGATGGCTTTTTCCTGGTAATTGAAATGCAGAGTCCTTTTCCACTACAGTGACCACACAAGGACAGGAAAAACCTATTAGAATGTGCTCAGACCAAAACTATGACCTTGAATGTTTTTGGACACTCCTATTCTCTCCTTTAAAAAATCCTGTTTTCTTCGTAAAGGCATTGAAATAGTAGTGCATGGGCGGAACTTACTGGACTATAGAATTGGTTGTTTTTCCATTTGTTCTTATTACCCTGACCTTCCCATACCATATCCTTTTCTCAGTTACCAGCTGACTGCTTCTAGACATCTTCATCCCTCTCCTCTATCCAGTCTCCATCAATGCCTCCTCCTCTCGGAAGCCTTCCTGGAGTCCATCAGGCAGACATGGGCACTTTTTATAGGAATGAATTCTACTTGAGACCAAAGCCCTTGATTTCTTCACTTGGCATTCTCAGTGCCTGGCAAAGCGCCTGATGCAAGGTAGGCATCGAATACTTATTTGGCAAATGAATGTCGAAAGGATGCTTCAAAAAACCAATTAAAACATTAAGTAATAGATTAAATGAAATATAAAGTATGAGAATATGTATTTTTGAGTGAGTATTTTGAATATGTACTTAACCATAAATAATGGTTATCAGTAGCTCTACAGGCAGACAATAATCATACTGATCACCATTTTTCCTCCTTAGACTTTATGAAATATCTGACTTGAACAAGCCCTGTGTAAGTAGAAGCCAAGGACAGATAGTTTATCTGGGAGAGAGGAAGATGTATTTCTTGAAAATACAAATACATTTGTATCAGAGCTTATGCTGAGCCTTAATCCAGTTCCTACCACCGGATGAAAGGATCACCAACAAGCATCTAGGAGAGACAGGCTGACCATCACTGCCCTAGATCTGAGAAAGATGGAATGAGGCCACGGTCAAGTTACATGGAAGGAGACAGCTTAGTGTGGTTGAGTAATGAAATGATTCTTGTTGAAAATAAATCTATACAAGGAATTAAGTTCAGAATATCGCTTTTCTCAAACACTGACCAGGTCTGTGGCCCCTATTCAGACAAAGTTGCTGCCTTGAAGAACAGACGCCGGGGATAAAGTACAACTTTTCCATCCACTGCACCAGCAATATGATTCCGTGGAAAAGGCAACTGTAAATTCAGTTAGAATGGGTTGAAATCCTGCCTCTTAGTAGCTCTATGACCTTGTTCATGCCACTTACCCTTCTGAGCATCATTTTTATCACTAGAAAAGTAGAGATAGTAACACTTATCACATATTGTTGAAAGTAGGCATTCAATAAATGTTACTTTCCTTCCCTCCAGGTAGTAAGCCATGAGGGAAAAAGAATTGATAGGGAAACTTCCTAAACTGGGAAGAAATTGGCCAGATTTCCAACGAGGGAAGGTTTACTGTTGAAATAAATTGGTTGGGGAAAGGAACAGTAGAGGTAGGAATCTTCAAAAATTGGAATCTATATCAAATCACTCACTTTGACTCTACAGATATTTATTGAACACCTACTATGGGACAGACATTCTTCTGAGTCCTGAGGCTATGAGGAGGAATAAGAGAGACAGTCCTGCTATCAGGAGCTCCTGAGAGCTCACAAGCTATCAGGAAAGCCATTCATTCAAGATGTACATACTTACGTAATGAGCATTTTGAAGAATGCTGTGGGAGCATATAGGAATACAGAGTCTAGTCTATACTGTCAAAGATAGCCTATCTGAAATTTCCACTGATGCTGAGAATAAATGAATGAATAAGCACAAAATGGTAGATTTTGTATTTTCCTCCACCATTCAAATTGCACAGGTATTTCTTGCTTTCCTTCTGTGTGCTAAGCCCTGAGGAGACAGAGCTCAAAAAGGAACTATGAAGAGTCTCTGCTCCCCCAAGACCTCAAAATCCACCAGAGAAGAACAAAATAAACTGCAGAGATACTAAATGATATCATAAATAGAAGGCTTTGGAAACAGAGGGGGGAACAGTGGATCTGCTCCCAAGGGAGATAAAAGGCATGCCAAGAAGGCGAGCCAGCATTGGGGTTTGGATGGCAATTTCCATGCTACCCCTGAGCTTTTACACTGTGAGTAGAAGTGATGCCTGCAGTGCCAGCTGGTATTGTTAACAACTTGAGGCATTAATGTGATACAGTGATGCCCTCAGAAAATAAATAGAGCTGATAAAGAAATTAACGTGTTCAAAAATAAAGGCATCATCTGCTGACTTGTTCGCATCGCCTTCACACACAGTGAGGTCTACTCAGAGCTCGAAAGAAGGAATACATCAGGAAAGTTAAACTCACAAGTAATGGCTGGGGGAAAGGTCAGTGTCCCTCCAGCTTCAGGTACTAAGCGACCGAAGATATTCTATTTGCAGGGCCCTTTCTAGTTTTCAAAATATCTTCACATTCAGATTTCATTGGTTCTGCCCAGTAAGTCCTAAAAACAAGGAGTGCAGATATGTCACACCCTCTACACAGATAAGGAAACTGAGACTCAGGGAGAATAAGTCATTTCTAGAGTCACATGAGCCAGCCCTGGTGATTTAGTGGTTAAGATCGGGTGCTCTCACCACCGCAGCCCAGTTTTGTTTCCCAGTGGTAACCTCATCACCCATCTATTGGTTGTCATACTGTGGTGGCTGCGAGTTGCTGTGATGCTGAAAGCTATGCCACCAGTATCTCAAATACCAGAAGGGTTACCCATGTGGAGAGGTTTCAGCAGAGCTTCCAGACTAAGACACACTAGGAAGAAGGACATAGCTACTCACTTCCAAAAAAATTGGCCATGAAAACCCTATGAATAACAGTGAAGTATTGTCTGATACAGTGCCAGCAGGTGAGAGGATGGCGCAAAAAGACTAGGCAGGGTTCCTCTGCTGTACACAGGCTTACTAGGAGTCGGAATTGACTCAATCATCTCGTGGGCACTAACAAAAGAGTCACAGGGCTGGACAGTGGTGAAGGGAATGTTAGAACCCAAGTCTTCTGATTTTCCCTCTAACGATCTTCGAATACCCCAGGGCAGTGTTTCTCAAACTATAATGTGTATGTGAGCCACCTGGGAGTCAAAATGCAGAACTGACTTCATAAGTCTGGGGTGGGACCCAAGATTCTGAATCTCCAGCTGACTCGGTGATGTCAATGCTGCTGGAGAAAAAGCATTCTTCACAATGAAAGATAATCATAGTCTGTATGTCCCAGAAGAAGTTATTTCAAATGGTTATGATAGTGGACGATCCTTCTTGCTTTTCCAAAATACCAAGAAGTAGTCCCTCAACAACTTATACTTAAGCAATACCTATTCCCCTTTGACGTCTGTGGGGCCATGGAAGACTTCTGTTACAGTTCCTCTACCTCAGTCCTTCCTCTTGTCTTGATCTCTTCCAGTCTCTTTCTAGATTTATCTCAGTCTCTGACTCTCTGACATTCTCTATTACCCTCTCTCTCGTGTTTGACCATCAAACCACACGTCTTGGAATCTCAATGACAAGTGATGGCTCACATTTTGCACTCTCCATTGTGTTCTGCCTTCTACAGAAGGACCAACTCACCGTGCTTCCTTTCAATGTAATAGGCAATGACAACTCACCTTCATAATTAGTCAGTCAATGCGTACTCACTAACTGCTCCAGTGTGCTCAGGAAGCACTATGCTTTAGGATGACCTGCCTAGAAATGAGACACAATGTGGTTTGGGGCAAGAAAAACATGGTATCAAGGAATAAAATGAGAGGACATTTAGAGTAAATCAAAGTGTGCTTTTGGAAGTAAGAATGGGAAGGAAATATGTTCAGTGCTGTGAAGTACAGAAAGAAGTGTGAGACTTAGTTATTTCCCTCTAGGATGCTTTAAATCTAGTTGGGGAATTGATGATGAGAATAATTATAAATTATATTTATTGATTGTAGAGGTTAGTGATTAGTATATTTGTTTGATTTTGCCATCCAGCATTCATCCCCCATTTTGTGACTGAGGAGTGGGAGCCATATGTCCCCCACTGGTCACTGTTCGATGAAGCTCTCAGAGGTCAAGATGCCTTGCCTTCACCTGTTAAGGGGTGAACATGTGACCTAAGTGACATGCATCAAAGACTCCCTCCCTGGAATTTGAGTTTTGAGCAGAGTGACAAAAACACTGAAAGCAGGTGGAGCTTATACCCTGAATGGCAGTGCCCCAAGTCAAGACTCAATCGGTTCTAGCCAGAGCTTTGTCTCCTTCCTCTCTGAGTGTAGTTCTTAAGCTTTTCCTTTGATGGCAGGAAATCCCATGGCCTTCCAATAGATTCCTGATCTATGTAAGTTGGCCAGAGAGTTGTTTACATCAAGGAGTTCTAATTCATACAAACATCTGTGTTTGGCTAGATGCTATGATATATGATATATGCTTTTATGCATCATGTAATTTAACCATCACCAAAACCAAAAGAAATGGGTACTGTTGAGTCCAATAAGGAATCTTCTCACTCCCTGTCTGAGTTCTGAATGAATTGAGAAAAGACAAAGGTACAAGACATATCATCTTTATTACTGGTAGAGCATATATTTTCAGATGAGTGGATTTCCCAATACTGTAACCTAGAAGTAAATAAACTCACACAGATATCCCTGGACCAGAGCAGACCCCTGAATGGAAAGGCTATTCTCTACAAAGTGTATGGCATGGAGCAACAAGGAAGCAGTCTTTGCTCATGTGGGCAACTAACTCGCAAGAGGAAGCGAGGGAGGAGCCAAGCATGCTCAATTTGGTCTTCCTGAATTTACCAATGAAGTCAGTTACTCCACTCCACCCACACCCTCCAAGGTGCAATAAGTAAAAGGGCAGAAAGAGACCAGGGCTCTTAGACCAGTTGAGCTCTTTCTACATGGAAGGAAATACCCAAAGAAGGAAGAATCACTCCTCCCAAGAGTGATTGGCCCCTACTTTGATAATCGTGACTACGGTCCAGGAATTTGCTGAACACTTTACATGGATTACCTCATTTAATCCTCACAATCACCCTTGGAAGTATCTCGTATTAGTATGCCCATTTTACAGATGAAGACCCTCAGCCTTAGAAAGGTTAACGAACTTTCTAGGGGCCCCAGCTAGTGTATGGTGAAGCCAGGATTCAAACTCAGTGTGACACCT
Source organism: Equus quagga (assembly GCF_021613505.1). Taxonomy (NCBI): domain Eukaryota; kingdom Metazoa; phylum Chordata; class Mammalia; order Perissodactyla; family Equidae; genus Equus; species Equus quagga. Next base: position 86,784,277 of record NC_060277.1, on the reverse strand, counting down.
GATTTTGTGTCTTATATCCCTGTACCAGAAGAGTGCCTCTAATGAGGAAACTGACACCAAGAGAAGTTAATTCACTCAGATAATAGTTGGTAGAGCCGATTTCAAACCTGCAGTCACATCTGTCTGATGGCAAACTCCATGTACTTAACCTCTGTATACAAAGGCAAAAAAGATTTAAGAAAAAATTGAGTGCCAAGAGACTCAAAACAGAGAAACATGAATTTAGCCTGGAGCACTCCTGAAAGCTACAAGGCTGGTGTTTTGAGCTGGATATTTAAAGATAGGTGGGGTGTATATTGAAGAAGCCATTCCAGTCTGAGAGACCAGCTGAGAGAGCTTAGAAAACATTGATTCTGTGAGAAAGATGAAGAAACAGAGACCCAGGAGGTGGGGGTAAGTAGAGGAGGGAGAGGGGAGACGACCAGATTAGATGAAAGACCATCAGAAATAAAGTCGAATAGATGAATGGAACCCAATTAACAGGATTTTAAACCAGGTAAAAAAGGTTGGACTGTAAGATTCTTGAGCACAGTTTGAGAGAACAACTTGCCACAGAACCTGTCAGTGATTCTCATCGTGGTTTGGAGAAGGATGAGCCAGAATTTAAGACACCCAATGAGGAGCCAGGTGGAGACTTCAGTCCAAAAGGGAAGGGAACTAGGCTGGTGAAATACCAATGGAAAGGAAGTGGTGAGTCTGAGCCATACTGAAGCCATCTGCATTTTGGTGATGTGAATGACTTCAGGGATGAAAAGGAGAGAAAAGTGAAAAATAACATGAGTTTCTAAACTAAGGGACTTGGAACTATCACTTGGAAAAATGAGAGAAATAGAAATTTGGCTCTGGAACCCTCCATCTTTTCTTCCTGGGCCTCCTCCCTCCCCGCCCCTTCACCTCAACCAAGACCTGATCTCAGGAAGAGGCCTAATTAATCCCTACAGTGAGGTGTGTCTGACAGGCAAAGACTAAGGTGTCACCACCCTCAGGGAAAAAAGCATTGACATTTGAAGGAAGGTATTTTTAAATTATCCCAATTAGAGAAATCCAGGCACAAGCAGCCAAGGGAGGAGGGATTTTGGGGGAAAGGAAGGCCCTGTGTGCTTGGGAAATGGCGCCATGTCAGGGCTTCCTATTGCATGGTGCTCCCGATGCGCCAGCCACCCTCCTGGACGCCTGACACACGTGCCCGCCTTCAACCCTAACAACAACCCCAGCAGGCAGACATGGCAATCCTTGTTAGAAATGAGGAAAGAGGCTCAGAGAGCTTACACAACTTGTCCCAACTCACACCGCCAAGAAGTGACAGAGCTGGGACATGAACTCGGGCAGGCCGGCTCTGAGAAGATTAGTACGGATGACAAAAGGAGAAGTTGGGACAATAGGAGGAACCCATTGTATCAGCACTTTTACAACTTTTTTAAATAGTAGAAATTCTTATTTTTTTAATCCCAAGTTAAATCTTACCCCAAATATATGTTTCTTTATATCTGTCCATAAAGAAAACAGCTGAACTATTCAGGTCAAGGGGAGAGCGTGAGAGTGAGGAATCTGGAGTCCTCCTGTTGGACCTGTTTCTTCTTTGCTGCCCCTAAGCTGCTCCATGGCTCTGTGGAAACCCAATCTGAACACGATTGCACTGCAGAGCAGCTGAGTACCTGCCGCTCCTGCTCTCCTAAGTGGTAAAGAATGTACAAAAGGAAAAGCAGAGATTGAAATATCCGCTTTACTGACGGGTCTCTGCCAATGACTGGATTGGAAAATGCCGTGGCATCTCCCACCTTCCGCCCTGAACTAACTCCCTCTGCTGATGCAGATACAGACAGAGGGTACAAGCCTCCATCACAGGTTCAGGCAAGTCAGAGGTCAAGAGAACCAGAGACAAGAGGCTTGGCTCCCCACGAATCCTGTTCAGCAGAGAAATGTCAGGCTTCAGTCTTCTGGTTCACCTTCCACGTTGCGGGTGGAGATGGGAAGAAGCTGTGTGAGTTACGCAACTCTAGGGGCACCATTCCCATGGAATACAATCTGAATGATGTCCCCGGGTGGAAGGGTCAGGGACATCTTCACAATGTGGAATGACCTGTACCACCCGAGTATCAACCAATCAAAATGGAACCTGGACATTAAGTAGTCGTCTCTGTGCATATCACCTTCAAATCAATCCAGAGGGGAAAGTGGATAAGAAAAGTTAAAATCTGGTGGAAAACACTCAAGTAGAGCATTTCTCCAGGCTACCTTATGGATCACCAGTCAGCCTGTACATTGATTAGGTGCCCAGCCCTGGTCTGATTAGTAGGATCCAAATCAGCTAGTACTCATATGTTGACTTACACAGAGGGAGCGCCTTAGATGAGACTGTGGAGTTGAGGGGTATTCTGAATGTCAGTCTTTCCAGTTCACCTTCATGCATCCAGAAGCTCTTTAAAGCACAGTTCAAAAGCCTCTTCCACCTCCACAAAGACTTCCCTGCTTACCCTAAATGAAACATTCTTTCCCTTCTATAGAAGCCCTCACAACAGTTTGTATCTCTTTTATGATACATTATCCTGAACTGTGCTTTCTTAATGCACATCTCTTCTCTGCTAGATTAGACTGTAAACTCCTTAAAGGCAGGGTACACCTTATTCATTCCTTTATCCCAGTGGTTCTCAACCGGTGGTGATTTTTGACGGTCACAACTTGGGGTGGGGGAGTGGAAGGGAGAGGGTGCTCTTGGCATCTAGTGGGTAGAGGCCAAGGATGCTGTTAAACATCCTGCAGTGCACAGGATGGCCTCCCCCACCCCAAAAATGTCCTATATGTTCAAAACGTCAAGAGCGTCAAGGTTGAGAAATCTTGCTGTATCCCCAGTGGTTGCACTAGTAGTGTTCAATAAATGTTTGTTCAGTGAGTAAATGGATAACTGGATGGTTTGTATTTTCTTCAGTACTTGTCTCTTGCCTGAATCTCCTCAGTATGGGTTGGCTCAGGGGTGGTATGATTTGTTTTCCCTGGATGAATGGCCAGTCATGATGACCTGCATTTTGTAAGACGGTACATGATTCATCTGCTTCTTTCTCCCCTCCAGTGGTGCTCCATTGCCTATAGATCCAAATGAATCCTCCTAAGGATGGCAGACAAGGCTCTCCACAGTCAATCCCTGTCTGCCATATACTCTTCTCTACCACATACCCGCTATCGACCAGCCCCACCAAGTTAAATGCAACTTACAATACATACAGTGCTATTTAGAATTCTCATGGCTTTGCAAAACATCTTCCCTTTACCTAGAATTTTCTATCCAACCTTATACCATATGCGCTTGTTGAGCGTTCATTCACCCACTTCAACTTGTCTATTTTACCTTTACGTATTCCCTTACTCACCAAAGAGAATTGATCAGGCATTCTTTTGTGATCTTCTCTTGTGTCCGTTGCTCCTATTTACAATTTTTATGATATTAAATTGTGACTATTTGTTTGCACATCTGTTCCTCCCAACTAAACTGTAAAATCCTTTAAGATATATACCTCCCCAGCATCTATCTTCATTTCTGGACTATAGGAGGTACTCAATAATTGTTTGATGAATGAATGAATAAATAAATAATGAATGGATGGATGGATGTTCTAAGAATAATCTTGCCTAGTGCTAGAATAGTGTTGATGACAGTCCTCTGAGGTTTGAAGTCTAAACCTATGGATTTTGGACAAATTGGATCTGCAGATTGACATATCAATAACCAAGACATAATAAGGTTATGGTGAAGAACGTACATACATTCCAGCATGTTTGTAATAAATCCAGCCAACAATTCTCTTTGTTGTTGGTTCTTAATATAATAAGCCAGATCCTTAGATCTGTGGATGGCAAACTGGGATGCCATGGACCACTAGTTCTTAAATCTGGCTGCATATTAAAATCATCTGGAAAGCTGTTAAAACATTAAAGCAGTTAGACACCTCAGGCCCAACCAACGGTCAGAATCTCTTGTCGGGTAGGGTGGATGGACGTGATTAATAAAAAGCAACAACTCTCCAGGTAGCTCTAACGTGCAGACAAGGCATAGAACTGCGCTGTAGCTCTTCAGGAGCACTGCAGAGAGGGAACACTCCAAAGACTTAAGTTGCTACAGGATGTGAGGTGCCCTCAAAGTGAAAGTGACCAATGGAAAGTTTTCTACTTTCCATATAATGAGAGGGCAAATGGGGCACTGTTTCACACAGCGGGAACCAAGCCCATCACTTCCACCAGGGAATCTACAATGGAAAGGGTGACCTGATTTCTTTTAAAAATTAAGTTTGTGACCGTGAGGAACATTGTGGGGAGGATCACAGGCAAGCCAGGTTTGGAAATGCCAAACTCTTTGATTTCCTCCCCGCTCTCTCTTCAGTATGGGAACTATATGATGCCTGTGTAGTGTGACTATTCATGTATACCACACTGAGCTACTGATAGAGACCTTAAGCTATTTTTTTAAAGTCTTATTTTGACAAGAGATTCTCAACTGGAGGTGTACATCAAAATCATCAAAGACATAATTTATTTGGAATTTATTTTGAAATAAAAATCCCTGGAGGTGGAACCCAGGGTTTTTGTTTGTTTGTTGTAAATTCCTTGAGTGATTTTCAGGGTTTACTCCTGGTTAAATGTAACTACTTTAAATGAACCAGCATCTGATATAAAATCAATTCACCAATTAATCAAACTTAAAAGCAAATAAGAAAGATCAGTATCATCTTGTGAATTCCTGCTTTGGGGTGGTTCATTTCCAAAGGCATTTATTCCTAAATAAACTAAAGGGTATGACTTGGAGACCAAGTGGCATACAGTTCCATCCAGGACAAGAACTGCAAGGAGGCAAAGTTCTGTTAAGAACTCCAGCATCTGTTCTGCGTTTTCAACTGGAAAGCCAATATTTCCCATCTAACTCCACCAATTCACTCTTTGGAGTACTATAAATGATGTGACAGATTCTCTCATTCCATGCCAATCAATTGGGTTGGCCCTTTACAATTACTAAGATTAATTTACAGAAATATGTAATAAAAATCTTTCAAGGAAAAAGGACTTTGAGATGCTGGCGGATTGGAGCACAGGCACACGCAGCTAACATCACATCTATGCCAATGGCCATTTGCCATGCTGTTTAGGCCTACATCTGCTGCTGGTTAGCAAAAATTCCATTCACAGCTGTCCAGATGAATCACATGTCCAATTAGCATTTCTTGCTCAGTGACAGGATTCTGCCCAGAACAGAAATTTTCAAACAGAAAGCACAACAGAACAGAATATTCTTGCTGAAAACAGTACTCTGTGAATTCCTGAATGTCTTAGGGGGGAAAAGAAAAAACTATAGGAAGCTGACAAAGTCCAAAAACATGTGGTTCTTTTCCCCTAGATGCAGTTAAGTTAAAAGAATTTCAGTTAATTATATGCATGACTTCCCGCTGAAAAGCCTTGGTCTGTTCTTTCCTGTTCTTCAATTCCAAAGGCCATCAACATCATGAGTTTGCCATCCACTACAAATGGAAGATGGAGTGACCTTCCACTAATGAAACCATCTCTTGTTTTCTATTTAAACTTCTAAGGTGACAGGAAAATGAACTCAGCTTAATCTTGAGATTTCCCTCAGTGGTGCTAACCAGAATTTATTTTGTACTTATATGTTCAGGTATGCTAAGGTACTCAGCAAAATAACTAGAATTCGAACTCAAAAAGACTCACAGAAGAATAGCCCAAGAAGCTATTTGTGTTCCTCCACTGTCTAAGACCTTTTCAGTGGTTTCCCATTTCACAGAGAATAAAATTACCCAAGGCCCAGTGTGATTTAACCTTTAGCTGTGTCTCTACTCTCAACTTGCCCCTCTCCTCTTGGCCCACATGGCCCAGACACACTGTCGTAATTTCAGTTCTCTTTTTCAGTAAGCCAACATCTTTTCTACCACAGGGCCTTTGCATGTGCTGCTTTTCCTATCTTTTCCCTACCCCTGTCTTTTAGAGCTTTACTTCCTCTGATAGTCCTTCCTTGTTCATATCTATGTAGTCCGGCCTTCCTCCTGTTGTAAAATCTCTCTAATTCCCTTATTTGTTTCTTTGTAGCACTTATCACAGTTTGTTATTTATTTTTTATTTGTGTAGAATTTTTTGCCCTTGTCTCCCAGTGGAAGGAAATCTCTGGAAAGGCAAAACTTAAGTTATTCTTCTTCATCTCAGTATCTCCACTGCCTTGCACAGTGCCTTTTACTTACTAGCATCTCAATAAATTCCAGTTATCTATAAGAATGAATGAATGCATGAATGAATGAATGTGAATGAATATTTTAATTCACAATGTGATCAAATCATGCTTTATAAAAGAACAAACATCTTTCTTTTCTCTGTCACAGCTAATGAAACTATCTTAGGAGGTCTTCCTAAATAAGGACCTTTCTCTGAAAAGAGGAAGTGAAAGTTTTCAAAGGGACTTAAATCCCATAATAAAAGCTGCCATTTGTATACTACTTTATACCTCAAAATGCAGTTCCTTGTACTTTTACCATTATTATCCTCCCTATATTACAGGGAAAAAACTAAGCACAGATTCTGTACCTTCTTAGTTGCCCAAGATCACAAATTAATAAGGGCCAGGAGGAGGACTCAACCCCAGGTGGACAGGTACTTGTTTGTGGGTCTTTCATGTCCCGCCCTCTCCCGGCCTCATTAGTCCGTCTGTCTCACAGTCAGGTTACATCTGCCAAAGTCTGGAGATGATTTTCGGAGGAATCTACCCTGAGGAGAAATATAGTTTGATTTCAAATTTAATTGAATGGACAACTAAATTAACTTGCTAGAGGAAATCCATTGTCTAGGAGAAGTTTCCGTATACGTTTTTAATAATTAACAATCATGACGCATATGTTAAACACCAAAAAAAAAAAAAAAAATTTAAAAAACCAACACAAGACAATAGAAGAGGGGCAGTAAACAGAGGCCACTTTCTCTCTCTAACCCGATGAGGAGTCCATCGCTGATCATATTCAGGGTGGTCTCAGGAAGAGACTCATCTGGGCGTTTTTTTCTCTGGAGACAGTTGTACACACACTCTGCCTGATGGAAGTGCTCCCAGAGTCAGGATTGTTCCATTCACTGTCATTTCCTCATGCCAGAGATGATTTTCATGACAAGCTCCACTGTTCGCCTTGCAGCCCAGGTGTTTCCATGGCAGCACGTAAGCTGTGGCTGAAGGAAGAAACTTACCCTCCACAGTAACGCTGGTGTTTAAAGCGGCAATTAAAAGAGCAATTTTCAAAAAGTCAGCTAAGCTTTTTTTTTTTACACATAATGATGGTACTGTTTTTATTTAAATAATAAATGTTCACTTTAAAATTATTTTCTATTATTATGTTTTACTCAAACAATAAGGATCAAAATTAAGAAAGAGAAAGGAAAATAGAAGAGGGCAAGGGAAGAGAGGCGAGGGGAGTGGAAGGAAGAGGAGGGGGGAGGGGAGAGCCATGTTCCAGGATGCCAGTGTCTTGTGTTAGGAATGAAAATAAATTTAAGCACCCAATTTTCTTTTTCGATATTAAGATGCTTTGTAATCATAGCGTTTCTCATTCCCCTCAACTTCCAGTTCTCTTCTCAGCATGATGAGGAAATTTGAACATATTCCAGATTGAAGAGGCCTAATCAAGATGGAACCGCTAAGGTCACAGTGGAGGGAACATTCACAGCAAAACTAGGGAAGACCAAGAGAAGCCTCACCGGGAGATTTGCTCCATTTGTATTTGCTTCCTCAGCAGTTTTTCTTTCTGTTTCAGATTTTTGAGCAGAGAGCCAAGCAGCAAGGCTGAACACGCATGAACACAGTTCACTGCTGTCACCAAATGCAGCTTGCAACGAACTTAATTTGAAGCATATTTCACAATGTTCAGAGTTCTTCTTGTGCTGCAGAGCAGTTAGTGTAAATGGTAAACAGTCACGTGAAAGGTGGAGTCACATTCACCTTGTCAAACCAGGACTTTTCTCTTGTCCTTCTTTCTTCAGTATCATTTGTATCAGGGTCAATAATTTACCTTTAACTTGTTCTATATAATCAAGACACAGGTATGGACACACATACATACACACACAAACACACGCACACGAAAATGGTGACCGAGTCAACTCAAAAGCTAACACATCCTGTGCCCCAGACCCAAATCCTCTTCTCTGCATGACTCAAATCTCTGCTCCTCTCCCTCCAGCTCAGCCCTCTCCACAGTCTGCTCCTGTGGTCCTTCGGTCTCGGGAATACCTGATCTGTACATACCCGGTTCTCCCCCCCAGGCTGATCGCTTAGATGCCTGAGAGTCCGAGGAAAAGGCAAAGGAAATCTAAATAGGAATTGAGTATCAGGACTTGGATAAGCATTTTATATATGGATGATCTCATTTCAATTTTTCAAGAACCTAGCCAGTCTGACATTGCACATATTTTTATAAACACAGAAGTTGAAGTTTAAAGAGTGATTTGCTCAGGGTGACAAAGGTAGTAAGTGGTGAAACTGGCCAGGAGTCCAGACTCCAAATTCCATGGCAACACAGAAAAACTCTTGAGAATGGGGTTGCAGATAGCCCCTGCTGTTTAGTCTGAGAGAGTGTAATAGGCATTGCTTATTTCTGACCAACACCTTATCCCCTGCGATCCTACCCATCTTCTCCTCCATGTGATTCCGTTAGAGCTGGAAATTATTGATCCTTCTTTAATCATGCTTCAGGGTCGTCCAAGCCTAGTACTGCATTCCTCCACCAAGTCCAAGAGGTCCAAAGGGTGGGCATAAGAGCCAGCATTCATCTCTGAAAAATGATAAATGGACTATAGGACAAAGCTTCCTCTTTCTACTGAGTTTGCTAAGCTGGAACAATGCAATTCTGAAGCTGCTGGAAGTGGTATTTCCTGGCTGCAGGAAGGAACCCATATGCTGTAGTTGAGAATAAGGCAGAAAGACCAGATGGCATGCTCTTTCACTTCTTTATGCTTTTCCACATATGGTTCTCTATGTCTAGAACACCTGTTTTGCTTTTCCCTCCAAAATATATATATATAAATCTCCTATCTTATCTCAGGTGTCATTTCCTTTAGGAACTGTGTCCTCTTTCCCCATGATGAGTTAGATGCCCCTGCTGTATATTCTCATAGTGTCTTGTTAATTATTAACACTCATAATAAAAATTAACACACAGCATTGTGATTCCTGTCTACTGTCTTTCCCACCCTCTACATGATGCGCTCCTCGTGGAGAGTGAGTGTGTCATGGTTATCATTGCATTCACATCATTTAGGAAAGTAATAGGTAAATAATAGACGCTCAGTGTTTCTAGAAAGGGTGGATGGTAATGGCTATTAGGTGAATTTGAAAACTGTTTCTCAAACTCCAGAAGCTGTCGATAATTATCCCCACAAAGAAATCGAGGGAAAATGAGCTCCAAAATTTCTGAAATTCAAAATTCTCTGAAATTTTCATAGATAAAACTAGAACCTGTGAAAATTATAGGCAGATCTATTTTAGCACAATATAAGAAAAGAATTTCTATCAATTACATGGTTTTAATGTTTTCTCTTTGTGTTTGGTTTTTATCAGTTTTACTAGGTTCTGTATGGGTGTAGTTTTCTTTATTATTTATTATAATTGGAGTTTTAGCAGTTCTTGAAAATGTGATTTGATTTTTTGGTCACCTTTGGAAAATCTCAGTCAATATCTCTTCAAATATCCTCCACCCTATTTTCTCTTTCCTTTATTTCCAGGACTCCAGCTGCATGTATGCTAGACCTTTTCACCATGTCACTCCATCCTCCTATTTTTAATGCTATTCTCTACTATTTGTATTATTCTGGATATTTTCTTCTGACCTATCTTCCAGTTTACTAATTCTCTCTTTAGCTGTGGCTCATGTGGTGTTAAACCATTTAGTTCTTAATTCCAGTTACTGTATTGTTCATTTCCACAGTTTTTATTTGCTTCTTTTTCATAGTATCTAGTTCTCTGCTGAAATTCTCCAGTTTGTCATCAATTTCTTGAACATATTAAGCATAGTTAATTTAAAGTTCATACCTGATAACTTCAATATCTATATCATCTGTGGACCTATTTCTACTTTCTGTTTTTTCATTTTATTTGTTGTTAATTATTATCTTTTTGCATGCCTTCTTTTTTAATTTAATTCTAAATATTGTGCAGGAAAAGTTACAGAGATAATTCAAGGCTTTAAAAGATGTTATCTTCCTCAGAAAAGATTTAACTTTGCTTGTGACAACAGTTATAATAGATGTACACCACATTAATCCTTGGGGCCAGTCCGGTGGTGCAGTGGTTAAGTGCACACGTTCCACTTCGGTGGCCCGGGGTTCGCCAGTTCGGATCCCAGGTGAGGACATGGCACCACTTGTTAAGCCATTCTGTGATTGGCGTCCCACATATAAAGTCAAGGAAGATGGGCATGGATGTTAGCTCAGGGTCAGTCTTCCTCAGCAAGAAGAGGAGGATTGACAGCAGATGTTAGCTCAGGCCTAATCTTCCTCAAAAAAAAAAAAAATCCTTTATAGCTGAACTTCAATCTTCAAGAGAGCTAAGGTAAGTCTATTTCTGTCTACATTTACTCCTGAAGTATAGTATTCCAACTGAAATTCCAACTGAAAGCCTTGAATATTTATCTACCAGGGCCAGTCCTCTTGGTGTACCCCGTGCTGAATTTTTGGCAGCACCTCCTCCATATGAATCAAAAGAAAACTCGCATTAACTTCTCAGCCTTTTAGCCACCAGTTGACACCAATTGGGCTCATGTCTGTGGACTTCATCTTCCAAGCTCTTGCCCCCTCAAGTACTTGCTGCTTTGCTAGTTGTCCAATACCTTCAAAAAGATTATACATACACATACAGGCATATATATTTATATCTACAAATCTTCCAAAATATGTCTACCCATATCTACATCTACATCTATATATATATTTCTTGCTATTTTAGGAGTTCTCCAATATTTTAAAACAGATTTAAAAAAAACAAAATTTGCCCAGCCTTTCTAGTAGTTCTTAACAGGAGGATTTGTTTGAAACAAATTAGCCTACCATGGGCAGAAGTAAAATCTTGCTATAGTATTCACATGGGAGGTCGGAGTTGGACTGGATGAACCTTAAACTTCCTTGAAACAGTAAACACAAGAGAACAGCTGAGGAAATTTTTTTTAATTAGGGAGAATTTGTCTTTGTATTATAAAGTTTTAGTAATAAAACTGTATGATGCTGAGACAAGAATAGAAAAACAGATCCACATAACAGAAAAAAAAAAGGAAATGTTGGTTATACATATATTTATCATATATTGTATATAAAGAAGGCATTTCACCTCATATCAAATGAATGCCAGATGAATTAAAAATCTAAAGATTCAAACAATCCAAATATTGAAATAGAGAACTCCTTCCCAGGTTAACACACAACGTGAAAAATAAGATTATCTACATTAATTAGAAGTTTTATAGGGGAAAAGATACCATAAGCATTGTTAAAAGTGAAACAGGTAACAATAAACAGGAAAACAATAAACTGAGCAAAGTACAAATGGCAGACATTTATGGAAAGAGAGACACAGAGAGAGAGATAGACATATATACGTAGACAGAGAGACAGAGACAGGGCCCCAACACAGATCAATAAAAAGTTAAAAAGACAAACTATCCAATAGAAAAGTGGGCGAGGCAAATAGACAATTTACATAAAAAGAAAATTTTAAAAACACATTTGAAGATGTCCAACCTCATTACATTAAAATATCTGGCAAACAAAATAACGAGAGAGTTTTTTAATCTTCCAAATTAACAAATATTTCTACACATTCTTGTCAAGGGTGTGAGGAGCTCGGAGCTCTTATACACTCTTGGTGGGAAGATAAATTGATGCAAATTTTATGGAGGACAATTTGGCAGTATTTATCAAACTTTAAAATATGCATATCATCTCAGTTCTGGGAGTCTCTCCGATAGAAATATTGGCACTTGGGTAAAAAGAAATACACTGAAGCATTACTTCTAATAGTGTGAAACTGGAAACTATCTAAATGTCCCCAATGTAAAGCATGGTTAATTAAATTTTTGTGCCTACATTACATAGCATTCTATAAATCTATTAAGAAGTCCAAGGCAGGCCTAGGCTTACTATCGTAGACGACATATATTGATTAGTGAGAAAAGCAGCTTATAAAAATTTTTTAGTATGTTTTTTTAAAAAGATCCTTGCCTCCTGTGATTATTACATATATGTTGTGTGTGTATGTGTGTAAGTGGTTTATCAAATGAGTTGAATTCAGTAACCAACAGAAAATGACTGTGTATCTGTTTCTGTGTCCCCTTCCCGAGTCATATGATCTTATAACAGGCAGACCCCATAGCCTCTTTTCTGGTCACTTGCAGATATTAAAGAATGTAACCAGTCAAAATCAAAACTTGAATTTCACATCCAATTTAAAAGTTCCCCCTCTCCCGAGCACGGGCCTAACGAGTTTGGAGACCAGCAGTGGGGTCAGGGGAATGCTTGTTCTCTCACTCTCTCCTTTCCTCCCACTCTTGCTGATGACTCCAATAGGGTCAAGACATGGAAAAGGAGATTTTAAATAAAAAGAGCCAAATGTCTTATTTTACCACTGCTGTGATAATCCTGGTGTCCTCTCAATGACCTCTGTCATGGTGGGCATCTAAATTCCAGTTCTCTCGTGGAGGTGTTTTTGTGAGTTCTTTGGAAACCTTTACCAGAAGGCTCAACATGACACAAGATAGTCACTCTCCACCTGTCCTCCTGGAACTTCCCACCGTAGTTCACCCTACATTCTCTTACTTCTGGGGTCCTTGCACCCTAACAGACCACCCCTTTGAGCAGACTTCCGTCAAGGTGAGTGACATCCAGTGAACCTCCGTATACAAAGCTCACACAGTCTTTCCCCACCATGTACAACTTGCTGAACCGCTGGCCCTCTCCAGGCTGTGTCATCCCAGGCAGCCCCAGACAGCCTCCTGCCCTCAGACTTCTCCCACAGGAAAGTAGTCACCAGTCACTGTGTGCACGTTCATCTCAGACTCCTGCAGACATGCCTCAGGTTCCCCTTAGAACCCTCTGGCTTTGCTCCACGTCCGCGCCCTGACCAGGTATCCAGCTCAGCCGGCATTCGACCAGGGAAAAGAATCTCTGTTCCTTTCTCACAGGCACAAGCCATTCATGTGGGGAGCCCCCTTCCTGGGCCTCATATAGAGGAGAAAAGCCAAAGACCTCTCTCTCTACTCCCACAAATTCCTTTGAAATAATTATTTCAAATTAATTTCTAGCTGCTTTTACATAGGCTATTGGTGGGATCACTGGTCTCATTTTCCTTTGTTTTAGTAAATCCTGTGTGGGTGTGTATCATGCCTCTCTTTAGAAAACGGGCTGCTTATCACCTATTATCTTCAGCTTTGGTGCATTAGCTGCAAGTCCAAAACAATGGGAAGATCCCATTTAGCATCTATCACATATATACTACCCACACCCTCTCATCTCACGCAGGCGGATATGTGTGTGTATGTATACACATGTGTGCGTGCATGTGTGTATGGTTTGTTTATGTGGAACAAGGTGTAGGTTGCCCAAAAACTGTGAACATTGATCACGTCTGCAGTGGAATTGGGGAACTGTGTGAGGAGTGACTTTCACATTTCATTCCATATTTCTATATTGTTGAATTTGCTTATGATGGGCATGCAATTCTTTTGAATTAAGAAAACAATAAAATGATTGCAATGATTGTAATCATAGGATATTGATAATAGCTACCATTTTAAAGTCTCAAAGTACCAGGCTCTGTGCTAGAAGCTTTATTAACATTGTCTCTTTTAATCCTTTTCAGAGCTCCATGAGTGTGCCCTTTTGATAGATGAGGAAACTGAGATTCTTTGAGGTCAACTTGGCCAGAGTTCTAAACTGTGCTGGGCTTAGAAACCAGTGTCGTCTGCCTCCAGAAAGCCACAATTCTTCTGGTATGTTCTAATCCTTTGTAGCACTTAGCGGGGCAACAAGCAGTGAAATGCTTGGTGCTAGTTCGCTTGACTGCAGGCGGAGAAGTGCCTCTTTGCATCTACAGCACCCACAACAGTGTCTTATGTACAGTAGATGTATATTAGATGCTCAGTGAATGCTGGTTGAATGGAGTGAGAGGTCATATAATTTATCATTTAAACCAGGACACTTCTGATAGTGAAGTTGGGTGAAACTCATAGTTACACAGGTACAACATGTGAAACTCAGGACTGTTCTGGGAAAACAAGGCTGTATGGTCACCTGTTGGTGGAAGGAAGGAAGGAAGTGGGGAGGGAAGGAAGGAGAGGGGGGAGGAAAGAAGGAAGCAAGGAGAAGGAATAGGCTGGGCAGAAGGGGGAAGAATATATCTACGGTGTTTTATGATCCTGCAAATCTTTGAGTAGTGAGTAAAGCTTGTTCCTTCAAAATTAATGGAATGAATCTTGAAAGTAAAGTAGAGCTGGGAGAGGTAGTATATCTGTGTAAATGAGTCTTACGTATTATGAGTTAGTGATTTCAAGTCTTATAAAAGGGGAGGGATGGAGCACTGTTGGGAAGGAAGAGGAGGCTGAAGGTTTTGAAGGAAAAGAATCCTGTTTATTTTCAGCTCTTGACAGACAAATAGAGACTGTGTGAGGAGACTCAATGATGCATCACAGAACAAATGCCAGAGAAACAAAGTTCTTTCTAGCTGAAAGACAGCTCCGGCTTGCTGAAAACATCACTCTCCATCCCACGGGCATTCCCCCCTTCTGAGAGGATTCCCATCTTGGGGTCAGTCATAGGCTTTTCATCCCGTGGGATTCAGGGCATCTTCAAGAGGTGGGCTGAAGGTACAAGGCCTAGCACCCCTGGTGGTGGGTAGGTTCACAAACAAGGTAGACTAAGCATGTGTGTGTGCACGCGTGTGTGCATGCAGGCATGTTTGTGTGTGTCTGTCTGTGTGTGTAGTGGGAGGGAAAGAAGTGAGCTGAAAAGGATTGAGGCCACTCATGAACCACAGATTATCTCCCAAGCACACTGACCCCCTGCATCTAGAATATTCACTGGTTCTCAACCTTCAGGGAGAAGAAAACGGAATCACTGACATGCTGCATAAATCCAAATTTTCTAATGGCATTTTATTTTATTAAACCTTAATGAGAAAAGCCTGAGCAGAGGAGAAGTCTAGCTTATTAAGCTCATTTTTTGCTCTATTTTTCATTTTATAAAGAGACTCAAATTCAAAGCGGGCACAACAAAGAAGTGCTCATTCCCCTTTATGGAGTAATATGTTTGTTTAGTTTACTTTAAATTGGGCTTAAATTAGGCCTCAGAAGGAGGGAATTCATTAAAATCCTGATCTGTGATGTTGGCAAGTTGCCATCGGAAAGGCCTGAATTGCTTCCTTTGATAGGGTTCAAAAGAGAAATAACAAATGCCAAAAATAAGACTATGGTTTTGCATGATGTACCAATTTACAATGTTTTCATCCGATTTCAAAATCAGAAAATTAGAAAGATAAAGAAGAAAAAGATTAATTCTTGGTAGGTAGATTTTTTCCCCACTTAAAATATACATAGACATTGTGTATGTTGTGTGTGTTTTTTTCTAGTATTTTTCTATGAAAATATGCACCTGTGTGTGGTAAGACTGGTATCACCCCTTGTGCATAAATTTGCATCCTGCTCTTTTCTACTTAACCTTATATTCATTATCATCACTCCTTCCATTAAATATTATTTGAAAACAAGATATTTTTAAATGGCTATATACTATCCATCATAGATTAGGCATAAATTATCATTAACTGAAGAGTCCCCTATCACTCTAGAGACTGTTTCCAGTTGATCACTATTTTAACTAATGTACGAGAAATAACCATATTAAATATAAATTTGGAATCAGATATCTCTTTAGATTCTTAGAAATGGAGTTTTTGTATTCAAAGAAGTGCTCATTTTAAAGCTTGTAGGATACTTCCTATGAAATGTCCCTCCATGAAATGTGTCACTGTGTGACTCCCATGAGACAAGAGATGGGCCAAGAGCTCACCCCACTTTCACCAGTCTGGAGCATCATTCATTTCAATCATGCCAATATATGTGTCTTTTGCACATTTTTATACCAGTGTTAGCGTTTGTATAATTAGAATTTTTTCTTTTTAATTTAATGCCATTAGCCTTTCATTTTGTTCGTTTGCAAATGGGTTTTCCAGTTTGTCATACACCTTTTAATTTTGTTTTTGGTGTTGATGACAAATGACTTACATTTTCAGGTAGTCAGATATAACGATCTTTTTTTAATGACCTCTCCCATTGCCTTTATACTCTAAATCCTTGTCCATCTCTAATTGGTTTACTATCTGCCAATGCTTTCTTCTTGTTTTTAAATCTTTAAAAATAGTTAATCCACATGAAATTCATCTGCTGGGAAATTAAAATAAGCATCTAACTTGAACTTTTCAAATAGATTTAATTACCTCAGTATTCATTTTTGAATATTCCCTTTCCTGTGTTTATAGATTTTCTTTCATCATACATTTAATTTACTCACTGTCCCAAAGCTCTCATTCTGTTCCACTTATTCCCATTTTGCTTTTTGCATCTTGCCTAAAAATTAAGGTAGCTGGGTAATTTGTTTTGACAGCTAATGGTTCACAATCATTTTAATATTTTTTCCTGCATTTTCTTAACTATGTCTTCATGTTTGCTCTTTCAGATGAAATTCAGAATCAATTTGACAAGCTCCTCCCACCAATTTCATATCCCACTGAGACCATGTTGAACTTACAAATTATTGGGAGAGTGCTTGTTTTCTGTATCTCAGTACTTGGGAGCATGGGTGTCTAATGCAAGAGTTCAAATCTGCTGTTTGCTATTTGTGACCCTGGGCAAATTACTTGCTCCCTCCCAGCTTCAGTTTCTTCCTTTCAACTGTGAGCTCCGTGAGGGGAGGGTCATGGTGCCCTCATTCATGGTGTCTCTCCAGTGTGGCACAAAATGGATACTCAATAAATATCTGTTAATAATGAATAAATGATTGGATGAATCCATCTACAATCCATCTGGAAATATTCTGAGGATAATAATTCTGAGGTTATAGGTGATGGGAGCTAAAATGTAAAGTTCCTAGCATAGTGGCTGGTACACACTTAGTGTTCAACACATGGTTATTATTGTCATATTATAATATATTCTCCTCTTATCTAGAAATTCAGAATACCTCTCAATTTATTCAAATCCTTTTTGTATTTCTCAGTAAATTTCATGATTGATACATACATTTTTACTTATGCTCATTCCTAAGTATTTGGTATGCTGTCGAAAAAAAAGGAGACATTTTCATTATATGTTCTAACTGTCTGCTTGTTAAAATGGCTGAAACCCCAAAACCATAGGGTAAATTACATCTATATTCCAAAATGAGGTGACCTTCACCTTCCAGGATTAGCAGAGAAGGCAATGAAAATCATTTTTATGATCCTTGTCCTTTTACCTTCTCAACCATAACAAGGGTTAAATTGGAAAGTTTGGAAAGTAGAGACTTTTTAAAAGAAAGAATAGGGGCCGGCCCTGTGGCCGAGTGATAAAGTTCGTGTGCTCTGCTTTGGTGGCCCAGGGTTTCGCTGGTTCAGATCCTGGGCGCCGACGTGGCACTGCTCATCAGGCCATACTGAGGCGGCGTCCCACGTAGCACAACTAGAGGCACTCACAACTAGAATCTATGCCTATGTACTGGGGGGCTTGGGGAAGAAGAATAAAACAAACAAAAAAAAGATTGGCAACAGTTGTTAGCTCAGGTGCAATCTTAAAAAAAAAAAAGAGAGAGAGAGAGAGAGTGGTTTGTGACCTGCATTCTGATTCCAATTCCACTCCGCCTTGCCCTCCTGCCCACAACACACATGCACCCATGGAGAACAGGTGTAGGATGCTTTCTTCTCTACTCAAATCAAGTGAAAGTGGCTTCACTGGGACCACTCAGAGAACTTGTTGTCTGTTCCCCGGAGCTGGTGCCGTATCTGACTCATGCCTCAGGAGTCTAAAGGATGAGAGTCTGGAGCAGTGTCAGGCAGAAAGCAGAGGCTAGGGTGGAAAGAAACTGCATCCCACCAACAGCAGATCCAAGAAACCTGTTTCTCCTGGGAGCCAGGTAGAACCAGTGGGCTATCTGGCAGCACAAGAAGATTCAATCAGAAAGATGCTGGAAGTGGGCAGCCTAGGGAAGAGTTCAAATGACTGTCCAAGAGTGCATCCCAATGTCAGGACACAGTAGGTGAGAGATCCTCCTCAGTGGTAGGGGCTCTGCAAAGACCCCACAAAGCACTCCCAGAGAAAGGGCCCTTTAAGCATCTGAGCCCAGAGAGTGACAATGCACAGTAAGAACCAAAAAAGACATTTTCTACCCTCTGCCTCTCCTCTCTTCTCCCTGCCCTGGCCCCCAGCCATTTTGCCTCTGAAAGGGTCAGAAATAGTATTAGCAATCAGGGTGGAGGAATGGAAACACAACACCCAGAGCTGGAAGGCGGGAGAACCTTTAACTTCAATAAGTTTGGACTTTAGACTGGACAGAGAATGTTTTGAGCACTGAAGTGGTCAAAGACTTTTTAGTTACCTCAGAGAGGCCCGAAACTTCACGGGTCCTGCCCTGGATTTTATCCAAGAGAGTAGGAAAGAATTAGCTCTCCAAAAAGAGTAAGCAGGAGCAGTGGTGAGAACAGGATCAAGTTGTTTTCTGCTGTAGCTTTCAAATCCTCATGGTCAACATGACAGTTACATTTGTTCGAATTTCAATGTTATTATAATGAAAGTGAAAAAATCATGAAGGGGGTCAAGTGAATTAGGAAAGTGAAGTTTAATTAATTAACCTTAGAGAGCGTATGTAGCAGCACGTATGTCTTTACGTACCCGAAGACCAAACCAGTGACCCCTAGGGATGCACGGTCCAGGTCATCTAGCCCATTGCTCTGTCTACAGACCGAGTTACAACTAAGCCATCTGTGTCAGATGCAAATCCCTCTTATTTAAGAAACCTGTAAAAGAGATTAAATTAAATTAAATCGCACAGTTTCTGAGCAGGCCCTTTACCACCAAGAGCCCTAGCTTAAGTAGTAGACATTAATTATCAGGCCATAAAATTCATGGACAGAAAGAATGTAACTTTGTAAAATTTTTCTCTAACTCATTTAATATTTAGCCAGACCCTTCATTCTGTCTGACATAGAAAACATACTCTATCCAGTCCGGATCAACGCAGTCAATCCACTAAGTGATTTTCTTTCCAGGCATTTCATGCTAAGACTTAATCAGGCTTCTGCTCATCCCACTCTCAAAGTGGCATCTAACTTTGAGAGGAGCTTTGGGGGGATGGGGTGTCTGGTCTGCAGCTTCCCTCCTACATCCAGGGGAATTTGCTGGGATGTAATGCACCCTGTATAAATTCTGGTTGTTATCTTGGGTCCCTTCTGTATCTGCCAGCATATGCTCCATCCTGCCTAGCCTTCAACTGACGGGTCCACAGAGGTCATCCTCATTCTGATGGCCAGGCTCCTCCTGGGTAAGCCAGTCCTCTGCCAGCCACTCTGTGTCCCTCTAAGGGTCACGTGGAAACTTTAGCTATTATTCTATGCTTCTAAGATGTCATAAGAGCCCGTTGGGTGGGGGGATGCTATCTCAAGCCCTCTTTGCCTAGACCTGCCCTATCCCCATTTATACCGTACTGCCACTTCCCAAAGAGGTGTAAAAGATTTCTTTAGGGGCTGGCCTGGTGGCGCAGTGGTTAAATGCACACGTTCCACTTTGGTGGCCCGGGGTTCGCCGGTTCGGATCCCGGGTGCGGACATGGCACCGCTTGGCAAGCCATGCTGTGGTAGGCATCCCACATATAAAGTAGAGGAAGATGGGCAGGGATGTTAGCTCAGGGCCAGTCTTCCTCAGCAAAAAGAGGAGGATTGGAAGCAGATGTTAACTCAGGGTTAACCTTCCTAAAAAAAAAAGATTTCTCTAGAGCACTGCTACTCTCTCAGGTTTTGTCTAGCAAGCAGGATCCAGATCTCCTTTGCTCTTGGATATCCCCATCTCTCTCTGGGCTCTGTTCTGATGTCATCTGTCCCTTCCATGCTTATTCAGGGACACCGGCAAGGAACCAGATGCATCTCTCGAAGAGACTCTTAGCTAAGCTCCCTTATCCTTCTGGAAGCTCCTCTTCACCCGAGCTGTCACCTTCTTCTATGGAAAACATGGAAGGTATTAACTCTACACCTGACTTCCTTCAGAGTTTTAGCCTTTAAAAACGAAACAAAAACCTCATTTCTTGCCTCGCTTGCAAAAATAAAAGGCCTTAGATTTCAAGACTAATGCCTCTGCTCTGAGTTTCAAGAATCTATTTGGAGGGGCCAGCCCAGTGGCGCAGAGGTTAAGTTTGCACGTTCCGCTTCTCGGCGGCCCGGGGTTCGCTGGTTCGGATCCCGGGTGCGGACATGGCACTGCTTGGCACGCCATGCTGTGGTAGGTGTCCCACATACAAAGTAGAGGAAGATGGGCACAGATGTTAGCTCAGGGCCAGGCTTCCTCAGCAAAAAGAGGAGGACTGGCAGTAGTTAGCTGAGGGCTAATCTTCCTCAAAAAAAAAAAGAGAATCTATTTGGAATTTAAAAAAAAAAACAGACAAGAAAGAAGAACCTGCCTCTCTTCTAAGTTCTTTGTGTCTCCCTTCAATGAATGCTTTCGGAGACAATTAACGTTGCTGAGTGAATAGAGATTGGGTCATGGTGTGAAGGAAGGAACCAAACGTTATTTAATATTTCTACATTTTAATCTGTAACATATGTTTCAAATCTCCAGTTATCTAACAAAAGTCACCACGTGTACACTCACTTCCTCTCTACTGAGAGCCAAGAAGAAGGAAGCCAGTAGTTCTAGAGTTTCCTGAGCCTAAGGGCGAGGAGAGACTCTCCAGCAGACATATACATGTCCATTAATTACCGAGAAGTGCACTTCAAAGCGAGCTGAATTGATGGAGGTAAGCCAGGGGACATTTCTTCCAGATCTTTGCTCTCCTACTTCAGAAGTATCCCTGGAAACAAAGCGTAGAAATAAAGGCAAACTTACCCAGAGGGAATTATTGGTGGGGCCAGCTTTAAGTATTCAGAACATTATTTGTTTACATGCAGTTTTCATTTTATAAATTTGACAACGTGTGAAATGAATGACAAAGAAAGAATTCTATCCCCATGTGTCCTACATAGTGGACAGTGAATACATTTTAACTTTGTAACAAACAAAGCCAGATTAATATGCCTCCAACCTGAAATGACTTTGGAATTGTCAGAAAAGTGAACTGGGGTGTGCAAGGTCCTGCCTCTACTCATTAATCAATTCGAGGTGTCTTAATGAAATTCTTCTCTGAGCCTCAGGAAGGTGAGGTAAGAGTATAAGGTATAACTTGAACAGAATTCTCCCACAACCACAGTCTAAGTAGGGGGAAATAATCTCTGGATCTTTCTGAGATTAAAAAATAATGGAATCCTTTCCTGTCATACAGTCCCTGTTTGAAGGACTAACATGTGAAAAAATAATTAGACTTATTTTGGGTTCTTGTTCCACAAGTCAAAATTAGGCTTAAGTTTCAGGAAGGTAGAGTGTGCTTTTCATTTGTTTTTGTTTTTTTTTAAAAGATTTTATTGTTTTCCTTTTTCTCCCCAAAGCCCCCCAGTACATAGTTGTATATTCTTCGTTGTGGGTCCTTCTAGTTGTGGCATGTGGGACGCTACCTCAGCGTGGTTTGATGAGCAGTGCCATGTCCGCGCCCAGGATTCGAACCAACGAAACACTGGGCCGCCTGCAGCGGAGCGCGCAAACTTAACCGCTCGGCCACGGGGCCAGCCCCCAGGAAGGTAGAGTTTTTTAAGGTATAAATTTACCCTCCTTTCTCCCAAATCACACTAGCAGAGAGGGAACTGGAGAGAGGATACGAGGAGAGAGGTCAAGCCACTGCTAAGGGGACAGGCAGTAGTCCAGTGATCTGAATTGAATTCTCATTCCCCGTAGAATGATTGACTCCCTAAATTCTCTGGTCTCCTGCCTTCCCCTGGAAGGCTCTGGGAGGGATGGGGTTCATTCATTTGGAGAAGACAAGTAGAATAAGGGTGAAGAACTGATGTTAAATAATCCATGTTATATCCTTAATGTCTTGTTGGATGTTACGGGCTAAACTGTGTCCCCCTCCAATTCATATTATGAAGTTCCGGCCCCTAGTACCTCAGAATGTGACTGTATTTGGAAATATGGCCTTTAAAGAGGTAATTTAGTTAAAATAAGGTCATTAGGGTGGTCGCTAGTCCAATATGAACGGTGTCCTTATAAGAAGAGGAAATTAGGACACAGACACACACAGAGGGGAGACCATGTGAAAACACACAGAGAAGATGACCATCTACAAGCCAAGGAGAGAGGTTTCAGAGGAAATCAACCTTGCTGATGCCTTGATCTCAGACTTCTAGCCTCTAAAACTGTGAGAAAACATGTTTTTGCTGTTTAAGCCACCCAGTGGTATTTTGTTATGGTGGTCCTAGAAAACAGATACATTGGATCACAGTATTCATCTGCCATGGAGGTAAGATTTAATCCCACTCTTTAACAAGTGCATGCTCAGACTGGAATGCCAGTGTCATCATTTTGACCCTTTAGTTAAAATGGGGACCGGGGCTGCTGGCTTGTCATTTGGTTATGTTGTAACCTCAGCTTGCCATGTGATGGCCTCAACCATCAGATCTTCTTTGCTCCCTCTGCTGCATCCTTAACCTTGGGGCTATCATTGCCCTAGCTTCACCTCCCACTGCCAATAAAATAGGAGAAACGTCTCTCCTCAGCAATATTATAATTTCTTAACAGCAACCCCAAAGAATTGCCTGGCTCTTGTCATTTTCATTCATTCATTCAACGTGTATTCAACAAATATTTAATTAGCAGCTACCACATGCCGGGCACTGGGGTTGGAAGTGGGGGCACAGTGGAGAACAAGACAATGATAGTCACTGACTTTGTGGAGCACATAGTCTAGTGTTATATTTGTCTTCCTTTTCCAGTAAACTTCTGATAACCTCCTCAGGTGCAGAGAAACATCTGGGTGGCACTTTCCAGGCTGGTGCTCAAAAGCATTCATTCCCACAATGGTTACCCAGCATCTCAGAAACTTCTTGTCTCTCCACCTTGGAATGAACTTCCGGCTCACCCAGGCACTTCCCCCCAAATGCCTTTCTCTACTTACCTTTCTCAAATGTTTTAACCACCATGTCACAGAAACCAGCCCTCCATTCCATTTCTCACCACTGTTCCCAAGAGGAGTAGAGGGCCATTATGAAAATGGAATTTCATCAGCCCTGGTGGGCCAGAGTTATATTGATTATATGTGAGAGGATATGAAAAAATATTCAATCTTATGAGTTGAATATTCATTGTCATAAACCTTTATAGGCAATGGATGGTCAAAGTCCATGGTGGAAATAGTAACTAGAAGATGCATTTTGTATGTTTTGCACACTTTTCCTCATAGCTGAATAGGAAGGAATCCATTAGGAATTTTAGAAAGAGTGACAAAATCAGTTTATACTTCCCATCCTACACAATTTATTTACTATTTAGAGAGCTTTGAAAACGGGAATATTTCAACAGAATTGGGCTGAACTATAGCGAGTCTCCAGCTTCACGGGAAAAGGTATCCAATTAATTTCGTCACCCTTTTTCTCTCCAGGACAGTGCTTTTATCCTTCCCTAAAAACCTGCATTACAGGGACAACCAGCATTCCCTTTCTTCTTAAGGGGTTTTCTGGTCAAAATACAGTTAGATACTCAGAGCTAGAATTTTACCTCATCCCTGGTTACATACTGTCTTCAGGCAGGAAAAGACATTGCGGTTCTGAGTATCGTTCTCTGTGATGAGGAGGCTGGAACGTGTGGTTTCAAGCTGGGGCGGGGACAGGTTTCAATGGCTGATCAATTAGTGCGTATCACAGACCAACCTATCACCTAAAGAGACCCCTGATGGAACACCTCTGAATTGGGGCCAAAAGTCAGGGGTTTTTTTATTCCTCCTGTCTATCTTGAAAACCCTTCTTTGGCATATTATGGACTGTTATGTTTTAAGATGGAGGGAGTTGTGTGTGCAGAACTGGAAAGGAATTGAGAAAGATGTTGCAATGCGGCCAGGGCAGGGCCTGCACAATTACAAACCTTTGTGAACGTTTAATCCTCTGAGCTGTCATCGATTTGCTTACACCCACGATGAGAGGGTGTGCTCATGAGGTCAGTAAAATTGACTAACGGTAGACACACACAACCGTGTTATCCAGGGACCTCAGGGGAGTAACAGCTACAAAAAGGATATCATGGTGATGACAACAAGAGAGAGAGCTGGCTTTACTGTCTTGAATGCACAGGTGTAAAAATGATGCCTAGAAAGGTCTCTGATTCTCTGCAGTGACTTTGTTAACTAAAGGCAGAATCATTTAAGTGGAAGAAACAATGAAGTGCACCCAAGAATTCTAGGAGTTTGTCAGCAAAACCAATGCAGAAATCTATGGAAAGTTTTCCTGGACAAAGGAAAGGCAACTTGATCCCAGCCTAATAGATATTGACCTACCTAAGGGAAGACTGGCCACAGAAGAGAGTTCGTTAGCCAAAAAGTATAGAAAAATGAGGATTAGAGAGGCAAAATTTGGCATTGTGTGCTCAGTACTACCCAAGGGAGAGAGATTGTAAACCTGGGAGATTCATCACAGCCTGCATATCCTTTGAGAGGTCGTATAGTGTTTGGTTAAGAATGTCTCTAGAGTCAGATTAACCTAGTTCAAACAACAGGACCCTAGCTTACTTACTACTTCTTATTTACTTAATTACTGTTTTGAACAAGATACTGAAATTCTCTGAGCCTTGGTTTCTTCATATGTAAATCAAGATCATCCTAACAGTTACTTGTTACCCTTTCTTCCTGGGCACACAATGAGACTACATTTCCCAGCCTCTCCTGAAGTCTGAGGAGTGGCCATGTGACCAATTTCTAGCCAGTGGAATATGAGCGGAAGTGGTGTGCACCTCAGGCCTGACCCATAAAAACTTTCTATGTGCAATCTTCCATCTTCTTTCCTTTCCCACAGGCTGAATGTGGCAGAGTTTCCAACATCCTGGGTCCCTGAATGACTGTGTGGAGCAGATCCCCTTTACCAACCTAGAACCACCTTAGACTATTTATATGAGAAAATATTAAATTCTATGGGGTAAACCATTATTCCTTTTGGGACTTACTTGATACAGCAGTTAGCCTGCTTAACAAATACACTACTAATTTTTCAGTTGTGAGAATTAGAAGAGATGAATCCATAAAACGTGCAGGATAGTGCCTGGCACATAGAAAATGCTTAACATTTGTACCTATTATTTTTATCCTGAGCTAGATCAGACTTCTTTGAGGCTGGTTCAGGTTTGAGAATAGCAAAATTGATAAGTCAGTCTCAGCTGTTGTTTCTTTGACTTCTTTAAAATTGCCGTATTAGCCAATAAGCACTACACAGGATATAAATGACATGATGAAGATATGCTGGTATGCGTGAGCATGTCTCCAATACCTCCTTTGTTTCTCAAGTGGTATCCCCAAGGTGGGGTGGGCTCAGTAATGCACACAGAGTGAGGGGGTTGTCAAGTCAGAAGAGCCCAGAACCTCACGCTCCTTGTCTTCATACATTTCAGCCTGGGGTTGGGAGGTAAAGAGGAGAGAGGAGCTACGTCAGATCATGTCTCTAAGATGCCATCTGAGTTTAGATTTACGTTTTCTTGTTGAACCACACTTACGTAATGTTCTTCCTTCCATATTTCATTTCTTACCATTCCAGTGGGTCTACTAGAGGTTTCAATGCAACAGGACAAGGCTATAACCTACCACATCCTACCATCCTTCTCCTTTTGTCCAAATTCCTTGCTCTTCAAACTAACGTGTATTCCAGTGTAGCTTTCTTGCCCTCTATAACTGAAAAATAAAGCCCAAGAGTGAGGACACAAGCATGAGCCACAGGACAGGAAATCCATATTACAAATGAATATATTAATAGAATCAATTAGCCATCAGCCATGTAGTCACTTTCTAGCCCCCATCCTGCATTATTCTTTTGTGGCATTTGCAACTATCTGAAATTCCATTTTTAATTTATTTGCTTATTTATTTATTATCAGCCTCTTCCCACCGATGTAAGCTCTACAAAGACAGAGACTTCATCTTGTTTGCTGCTGTATCCCAGCACCTAGAACAGTGCCAGTCACCAACTAGACACAAAGACGCATTTCTTTTCAAATAAATAAATGAATTTGTTGAATGAATGGGTGTTTGTCATAGGTTGGCTTTCTTGGATCGCTTCAATTCTGGGGGACCGATCAAAGAGTTTCTAGACCAAAAAAGCTAATTACCAGACCCCAGGCCAGATCTGGCACCAAGGTATCAGGTTACTTTGTGGGTACCTGTTTGGGTGTCCAGACAGCTGGCATCTTTACGCAAAGTGACTCTATGTAACAATAAAAGCATTTGGGAATGGAAATTTGTACATCACCTCTGTGGAGATGAATCTAGTTAATTGTCACTCCATTATATTGCAAGTCATTATTCCCCTTTCTGGTGTCTGGAAAATATTAGAGCCCTTGAGATTACTTGGCCTAGAGGAGAAAATGCTGAGATGAGATATAATCTGCTCACTAAGACAAGTCTTGTCAAATTCATATGTCTTTTTTGGGTAGGGTAATTAAACAGATCCATCTGGGGGAAAGTTCTACAATAAAGGATTTTGTGGGCTCTCCCATGGTATCCTCATAGACGAGAAGAGAAGAGGTGGGTGAATTGGCATATGACTGAACGACCATCCCCGGACGATGCAGCAGGGGTCTTCGGTGATGGATTTCAGTAGATTTGGTGTGATTTCCTGGAATACACACTGATCAAATCCATGGATCACAGACAGACCTAGGAATATGAACTAATACGTGGGTGACAGAATCACGTCCCATAAATATCTTATTGAGCTGTAACAATGGATGGAATATAGCAAGACTGAATTTAACAGAGATAAATATTATGGTGTGCACTTGGATTCAACAAATCTCTCACATACCTGACCCAGCAAGTTCTTTTAATCAGCCAAGCCATTCCAAAGCTGCACAGTCAATATCCTGGAAAACTCAATCACTGACACCTTACAGAGCCCAAGTCTGGAGCTCTGTTGCCCAAGGTCACAGCTAGTTCATTTCTTGACCAAGTCTGTTGCCTCACCTCCTGAACTCTTGCTCCATTCCTTGACTCTGGCTGAAACACTTGCCCTTTGGCTCTGACCGTGGTCCCCTCTCTGCCACTAGGATCCCATTTCCCCTGCTTACATCTCTTATGAATACACCAGTCCCTTTGAGCCCAGTCTCTGGGACCAACACTGAACCGTCTCTGACCACAGCTTAAAGACAGGATGCTTGAAGCATTGACCAACCTTGTCACACAAGAAGACACACACTTTTGGAGGACAGATAAGCATATGCATATACAGATAAGTATATGTATCTTCATTCTTTTTCTTTGATTCATTCTCTCTCTCTCTCTCTATATATATATTTATAAAAATTCATTCATACTTTATTGCTACCTTTTTGTACTTTACAATATAGTCAGATGTTTTGACCATAAAAACAAATATTTTTCTATGGCTGGTTCATTGAAGAATGTGTATTAGAACTTTTAAAAGTATAGAGAAGGGATTTTTATTTTTAAGCTTTTAGAAAATACCATACATAACTCCATGGAAGTTTCGGTGATTTTTTTTAAGGAAAACATAAATGATCAAATTGGCTCAAAAGGATGTCCACTTAGCTGGGTCTCTAGCTTGAAGCTCTGAATGGTGACTCTTGTCCACCTGGTCACACATCCATAGTAGAACATGCAATTATTTTGTTTGGATATTTGTTTAATCAAGGGCAACGCAATATCTTGGGAAGCACTTCACTTTCCCCAAGTTTTCTTTGATAATGACTTAATTTTCTAAGAACTGAAATGCATCTGAATCCAGCCACAGCATTCAAGGCTGTTCGAATGTCTCCCTTCCACTCCCCGCCTTTGGCAATTTTCCCCCCTCTCTCCAGGGGAGAAGAAGATGCCCTCCCTTTGTCATGCGCCATCCCCTCTTCCCTCTGTGAGTTATGTCAGGTGGTTGGCTTGGGGTTGTGCCAAAGGAATAATAAACACTGTTTCAAACTGGCTCAGGAAGGCTGGTAATTCCTGGTGATTTCAGGCTGGTTTCCAAGCTGTTTGCCAAAGTTCGGAGGGGGAAAGAGTCCTTAGTGAATGCCGTCCATACACCACTTCCCCAGACTCATCGCTGGGCCCCACAGATCAGCTCAGCTTGTCCCTCTAGGAAGGAACCAAAGAAAAAGTGAGCTGTTATATCATTTGGAAACCTACTGTCTCTATTTGATCGTGGCTTACTCTCATGGGGCAGCAAAACGGAATCCCCCAGGGCTACCCATGTCAGCTATGGCCCACATGTTCCAGGGAACAGAGCCACCTGGGGACCCCCTCAGGTTCCGGAAAGAATGTGATTGAGGTTAAAACAAGCTTTCAGAGTCTGCGGCCAAGCCAGATGAAAGTGTTCCCACTCCCCATTCAGACCTAGTGAGGACCTGCCTCTGTGCCTCGCCTCCTGCTATGTCCTCTGTATGGAGCACACTTCCCATCCCTTGGCGGCTGACCTTGCTTCAAGTGTCAACTCAAAGCAACCCTGCACCAGGAAGCATCGATGATTTCCCCTTCACAAGTGTCTAGCTCACTTGGCACCCATTCTTTTCTCTCTTCTGACCCCTTCTCGTTCACTCTCATGTTATACTCATAAACGTACATGTCTTAATCCCCCCACTGGACTGTAGGCTTCTTCACAGCCTGGACAATGGCTGGTTCATCTATATTTCCCCCACAAGCGCTCAGCAAATGAACGAAGGATGGATGCATCATTATGCTAAAAGCTGCCCAAGTTCCTGGGGCCCAGGGAAAAGCTGCTTGCTCCTGTTTCTTCTGGGACACTTCATACGCGATTCCTCCTCCAGAACACACTTAATTCCTGCCACCTTCTGACCCTCTGGCTCCCAGGAGCTCCCGACTAAGCAATATTTCTCAGATTCAGGGAAAGTTCTCTGGGCTCTTTCCTAGCACACATCATGTTCTACCTGCTCCCCCAACACCTCCTTGACCTGCAGGCAGGGAGTGGTGCTAAGCAATCCCCATAAACGACAGCTCTTCCACACTCCTCCCTTCCCTGCTCAGTGTGAACCCGTCACATGACCTCTCGCTTGAAAGGCTTGAGGCCCCCCTACAGATGTGGCCACTTCACAGGGAGACGGTTTGGCACAGTGGAAAGTGCAGTGGCCCATGAGTCGAAAACCCAGGCTCTCATCCGAGGTTTCCTGACTCTGATCTCTTGAAGGACCATTTCTCTTCCAGATTTCTTCTCTGTAAAGATAAAATCAGTGCCTCCCAAACTTTCCCCAGCTTCATAATCTTTTGTTTAAGTGAAATCTTATATGAAAATGAAAGCAAGTAAAATAAATAAAAACAGAGCTGTCCTGGTTGAAATTAAAAGGGATGTGCCTTCATTAATTGCTTGATTTCTCTTTTTCCCATTTCCTCCCTTCCAGCTGCCCCCGTGAGAGCCCCTTGTAATTTCTGATGACTCTAAGAACAGTTTGAAAACCACTGAATAGATAGTCACTGAGGAGTCCTCCGAATCTGGGTTTCTGATCCCATAGTGTAGACGGCAGTGATAGGCTATACGGAGGGGAGCAGAGGGCAGCAAAGGGTCATTACCAAGAAGAATCTGAGATCTACCCAGGGACCCTGTGTGTGCAGACGGACCACATCCCAACACCCCAGGCCTTACCGGTTGTGGGGCTGCTGAAGGGCGGGACTGTATTTATTAATCCCTGCATTCTTACCTCTTAACGCTGTGGCTGGATCAAAGCCGTCATTTCTCTGTCACCTTTGGGGACTCTCAGTAAGTATGAGTTGCTTTCCATCCCTCCTCTGATAAAGCATTAAGTTCCACCCTGCTTTGCATCTAAACTAGTTGTTTCCCTATCTATCTTGTTACTGTGCTGCAAGATACTTGAGGACACAGATAGTATGTTATTCATCTCTGTATCCCAACCAGGCAAAGAGCTCAGAAGGAGCCATGGGTGAATCAACCTAGACATGTTCAGAAAATAGCTGAACGGCCAGCAGAAGGAAATCTTGATGGATAGAGGATAATAAGTTTTAAAGGTAGATGGGAGTTAGAACAAGGAGTGCCAGACATAGGTGGTCAATAGGAAGATGCTAGAAGGCGGGATAGTGCAGAGATCCTAAGTGTGGGTGCTGGAGTCTGTAAGACCTTGGTTTCGGTGACCGGCAGGGTAACCCCTCTATGCCTCAGTTCATCTTTTGTCGACTTGAGTGGTAATATTACTCACCCCCTGGGGTTCTTTTGAGGAGGAATAACAACGCATGTAGAATAGTTAGCCTGGTGCCTGGCACAAAACAAGCTCTCAAATGTTAGCTATTATTATTGAACTATTTTTGCGTGCAATTCATAAAACATTTCCCAAATCAGCAGCAATTTCTCAGAAATATTTGGTAGATAATTCTCTTTGGAGACTGAAAAATAGCTATAAAGGAGAGATTCTCAATAAGCTGCTTATGAGGAGTTGGGCAATGTCTTAGTCCTTTCAGGCTGCTGTAACCTCCCCACAGACTGGGGAGGTTATAAACCACAGAAATTTATTCCTCATAGTTCTGGAGACTGGAAAGTCCAAGATCAAGGTGACAGCACGGTTGCCTTCTGGCAAGGGCCCCCTCCCTGTTCCTAGCCCATGCCTTATGGCTGTGTCCTCACATGCGGGAAGGGGCTAGGGTGCTCTCTGGGGCCTCTCTTACAAGGCGCTAGTCCCATTCATGAGAGTTCCCCTTTCGTGACCTAAGCACCTCCCAAAGGCCCACCTCCTCATGCAGTCATCTTTGGGGGTAGGATTTCAACCTTTGAATCTGGGAGGGGACACAAACCTTCAGGCTGGAGCAGGCAAGATGCACAGAGATAAAAAGAAAAGCACTCTTGGGGATACACAGGCATGCCTGCTCTCTCTCTCACACACACACACAGACACAGACACACACACACAGACACACACACACAGACACACACACACAAAACTCTTTCCAGGTGTTCCTTGGATGGAATTGTGCAAACCATATGTCTAGTGAGCACTCTTGGCGCTGTCCCTCTAGGGTGATCCCTGAGCCAATGTGGAGGAAGGCATTGTAATCACTGTTCCCTTGAGAAGCCTGTGGTCACTTGGGATGAAGAAAGCTTGTAATAAAATGTTGTGCATGAATTGATAGCAGCTATTATTACTAGGGACAATGGAGTACGAGAAACAATGTCTGACTTCATCTACGCAGGCCCTTGAATTTACCCTCCCTTCGTTTTGTTACGCAGAATCCATCCTTTACCAAGGGAAAGTGGGTACCTATGTAAAATCAATATGCCTCACTTCATAAACCTGGTTTATAAAATAAATTCATTTTTCTGTTAAGAATAAAATCTGTATGACTCTGAGGTTATACTCATGCTGAGAGACTATTCCTTGTGCTAGGATTACCTTTTCTCTGATTCTAGGTTGTGGGGAGAATTAAATAAGGTATTAGAGGGAAAGTGCTGGGACTAGTGTCTAGTTCTATTCTAATAGAAGAGCAAGCACTCAATAAATATTACTTGTTATTATTCTTCCTACCATCAATATCATTCCTAGTATTTTAATTTGCCCATTGGCGTCTGAATTTGATGAGCCAGCTTAAGGAAAAGGATGCCACATGCACAGTAGTTGTTGAAGCTGTTCTCAAGTATTCCAGCTCCCTTCTCTTCCTGGCACCAGGTGAAATTGCGCTCATTCAACCACTGGCAGTTGGGTGGGGCCACATGACGAGTTCTGGCCAACGGGTTAGGCATGGAGGGAATGCATGCCACCTCCAGATGGGAACATTTAATTGCTGCTGCAGGACCTGCTAGAGTTCTATTTTCACTCTGCTAAGGAGACCATCAGTGTTTTAGATAATGGGGGCTCCTTCTATTTCCGTCCTCAACTGAGAACAATGACAAGATGGAGCAGAGTCCCGGCCAACCCACAGTGGATGTGTAGTATGAGCAAGAAATAAATCTTTACTCTTTCATGCCACTGGGATTCAAGCTTGTTTGTTACTATGACCCACCCTAGACTAGCCTGACTGATATACAGCAGTAACTTGATTATCTAAAAACAAGCTATTGCATTGCGAGTGCGTTGCCAAAGAAGGAGGCCATGGTTTGTTGATAACCCAAAAAGATTCTTTGCCAGTGGCTGTTTTTGCCACCACATTTCCCAGGGGTTTTTTTCAGGGAAAATATGGGGGAAGGGAAAATAAGGCTTCTCCTTCCAGTATTGCGCTCACGTATGAGCTCCCAACACTATGGTCATTCCTTGCTAACATTTACTTGGTGATAAGATGGCCCAGCCTCGAACAGAGCTTCATCCTCAGTTTAGCAGTCAAGCCCTGTCACCAACCACATCACCTCTCCATCACTGTGACATTTTGGTATCCTTTCTATATACCGGTTTCAGTCGGTACTATCTCAATCATCAGAAATTTTCAAACAATGTTGAACATCAAAAGGGAAAGAAAAAGGGAATTTCCAGCCCTTTTAAAACCTGGTTCCTTATGCAAATATGCTCCGCCCCACCCAGTAATCTTTAAGCTTTCTATAGAAGGGGTATAGATAGCTTTGTCACGCCCTAAACTTGTCTCACCAGGCATGGGCCCTTTCTCCTGTCCCTTCATAGCACTTCTCAGGACTTCTGCAATTTTCTGTTTTCAAGGCTTGTCTCCAAGAGGACTGTGAGTTTTTTAATATCTGAGATTTAAATGCTCCTCCTTTCTCTACCCCAAGTGCTTTGCACAATGCCTGGCTTATGGGGGGCATCACCTCTGAAGACCCAGCTCAGGTGTCGCATCCTGCGTGAAGTCCTCTCTTGCCCTTCTCCTACCTGCCACCCACTGCCAACTGTGGGAGAGAGAGGCACTGGCTCTCCTGTGTCCCCAACCCTGACAAACCTTTACACGAGCTTATTGCCCTTATCTATTCACCAGCTTGTCTCCTCCTTATAGACTGCCTGCCCTAAAAGGCTGGGATTTTCTGAAAAGCAAGGCTTTCACTGATTTTCGTTTATTCTCTTCAGAGTCTGACAACTCATGCACCCCTGGTCTATGGCTGCAGGCCCCTGATGCGTGTTTGCTCAATTAACAGATGAATATACTACTTATACATCCACAGAAACTCACACATCTAGTTAATCATTCCAAGTCTAGAGTATGATTTGGATCATAGGGGAAAAGGGTGGCAAGAAAGACTTTGAAAGACAGACATAAAGAAAAAACCACAGACAAATAAATTTATGGGTATGAGTCAAAATCAACATCTATTGCTGACAACTAGTAAGACTTCCTTGATGTGCTATGAGTCTTAAAGTCTCAGATGGACTCTTTCAGGTTTCTAGTTTTAGCCTGTCCAGGCAAAGACGGGGGCACCCCATTCCTGTAAAGTTGCCCTTGGAAGATTGCAAATGTGAGTGCCTCCTTAAATTTTGTACCCCAGCAGCTTCCCTTGCCTCACTGAGTCCCAATCCTGCCCTGGAGAGTACACCTTCATCTTGAATTGATAGTTGTTGAATATTTGGCCCCCCGGTGTGCTGGAGGAGGTCCTTCCCCCTGTGGTGTGAACATGCCAACTACGGGCATGCTCTGTGTGTAAGGTGTCCCAGGACGACACAGCATGCAGCAAAGCTGATGGATACCTTTGGAATCATTCTGGACTCCTCCCTCTCCTCCCCAGATAACCAGTCAAGTGGTGGTGAGACATCTTTCATCTTGCTTCCTAGGAAAGGATGATAGGAGGGGACAAGAGCAGGACAGAAGAGCATGGCAGATGTTGTAGGGTGACTGTAATTGGCTGACCCTTGGGTCCTCTGTGATATAACTGGAGGAGACTTAGAAAGGATATGCAGGTGGGAGCAGGAGCCAGTGCAATTTAAAAAATTACTATGCATCTCTATCCAGAGGGGATCTAAACCTGGGGAACCTGATTTCTTACGTTTCCAACATCATCTCTCCCTCCTCTCCAACACAAACCCCCACGCCAACGTCTTCTCTCTAATCTTGAGAATATTAGATTAATTTTTGTGTCCACCCCTTTGCTCATATATCCAATGACATATTGGATATAATCTTCCCTTCTCCCCTGTTTATCTGACCTAATCTGAGCAATCCTTCAAGGCTCTCTTCTATTGGTTCTCTTTTTCAACGACTCTCTGCCTCTGGGGTCTCCCTCTGCTGTGACTAGCTGCCCGGCTGCCACACCATCCACTTAGGTGCTTAATTGCATGCTGTCTCATATCGTTATTTTAATGTTTTCTGAGTGTCCACCTTGTCCGCCTAACTTGACTATATTCCCTTTGAGTTCAGGGACTTGGTCTTGAAAGTCTTCTGTTTTTCTCCAAGAGCCTTCTGCTTCCACGTATAGTAGGAGTCTAATGTTTATGGGATGGCTCAATGAAGAAATAGCACATAGATGTGGTGTTTGTCTACTTCCTTATGTGACTCTGCCAACGTGACATCGCTTGATCTCCCACCGTAATTCAAGTTGTTTTTGTAGTAGTGGAGATAGAATTTCCTGGATTTGGTGATGCTTTTAGTCATTCCCTCACTGGGAAGGTGTAGGTGCATGGAAAAATGCAAATACACTGGCTGCACAGCATGGGGCAAGCCGAGGACTATCACCCAATCCACACCTGGAAAGAGGGAAAATAATAGCAATAGTAGTAATAATAGAAATAACGTGAGGTGCATCGTGATTGCTTCCTCAACATCCAAAGCCAGTTAGTTTGTTTCTTGTCTCCACTCTTCCCAAAGCACATGGGCTGATGAATTAGCCCAAATGAAGCAGCATAATCCCAGGTCCTACTCCTTTTACTGGTTCAGGTATGGGCACTTGCCCACACTCAGGCCAATGAGTTTTGGGAAGATGTTTGCTCACTGCCTCTGTGAAAGAAGCATTTTCACTAAGTGAGACCTTCCCAAAGCTTTAGATGAAGCTGACACCATGGAAAGCACGGCAGAGGGATAGAAAGAAACCAGGTCCTGGTGACACTGTTCAGCTGCTGAATCAAACTATCCCTGAAGTCCATCCTGTCCTGGGCTTCAGTTAAGTGAGCTTTCTGTTCAAGCCACTTAGAGTTGGATTTTCTGTTACTTGCAACCAAATATATTATAACTGGTATACACATAATGACCATAATAGCTGCACTGCAAACTCACAGAGTACTTGGGGCAATAAAAGTTAATCGCAGATGTAACATTGCTGTGTAGGCTTTATTATGCAAATATTTGTTGTCGAGAGTCCCTGGGTGAAGTTATCTTCCCTTAAGAGGGAGCTATGAGAGGATCTTAAAGATGTAGAGGACTTGGTGGGTTGTTTATCTTGGGAGTTAAATTTCTCAACAGACTTTATCAGAAAGCTTGAAACGTTAAGATACTTTAAGCTGAACAGAATAGGAAATGTGGCAGATACTGTAAATGACAAACTTTACAGAAGGAAACGATTTACATAAAACCTGGTGCCCAGCACAGAGTAAGTGCTAAATAAGTCTTTGCTCTGAAATTTTATTTTTTTTAAGTAATCATACAGGGTACAAAATTTAAAAGTTACAACAGTGCGTTAAGTGTAGAGTCAGTCTTTCCTCCCACCCCTCAGTCATCCACTATACACCTTCCTTTACGTTTCTTGTGCATGCTTCCAGAACTATTCTATACATTTACAATATATATATTATTTTTTCGCATAGACATTAGCATCCCCCACACACTGTTCTCCTCCATTGCATTTTTTTCAGATCACATCATGTATCTTGCAGGTCTCCCCGTAGCAGTGTCTATAGGGCTACCCATTTCTCTTTAACAACTGCAGAGAATTCCAAACACAGCCCAATTGTAATTTATGTTTCCCTGAATTTGACCAGATTTATCCTAGGACATTTAGAGTGTTGCCCATCATTTGCGATGTCCCACAGTGATGTAATGATTATCCTTCCCGGGCGACATTTCACAGAAGCGGGAGCCCATCTGTAGGATGCATTTCGAGTCCTGGATTCGCTGATTCAAAGGGCACATGTACAGTAA
This sequence comes from Equus quagga, assembly GCF_021613505.1. NCBI lineage: Eukaryota > Metazoa > Chordata > Mammalia > Perissodactyla > Equidae > Equus > Equus quagga. The sequence goes on along the minus strand of NC_060277.1, from coordinate 86,747,953 downwards.
CTTTGTTTTAATTTGAGAACTCATGAAAGTTAAATTCGATGCATTCGTGGGAAGCCCGCTGGGGCGCCCCACCACCTCTCTGGACCTGCGCGCGGTGGCGGCGCTGCCCGCGGGACCCGCCGCGCCGGCCCCGCCCACCGCCCCCCACCCGGACCCACCGCCCCGCCCCGCCCCGCCCCGCGCGCGCCCAGCCCGGAGCCCCGGCCGGAGGAGCCCGCACGTGCGATTCCACGTGAGCCTCCCGGCCGGCGCGCAGACGGGGAGCACGCATGCGCCTGCAGCCGAGAAAGTAGGTCAGACTCCTCCTCTCACGTGACCCGCTCTCCTTAGCTACCCCCGGCACCTCCCGCCGGCGCGCAGCCGGGATGCGCTCTGCAGCCAACGTGACGGGGCCGGGCGCGGCGGGGGCGGGCCCGGTCCGCGAGCGCCCGGCGCCCGCGCCCGCGCGGATCTGCCGGTTCTCCTCCCTCCGCCCGCTCCGCTCAGGAGTCGGGCGGGCAAAAGGGAGCGCTGCGTGGAGCAGCCAGGAACCGAGTGGAAAGGAATGGGCGAGGAAAGCGACCTCGCGTCCCTGATGCCGGCACGGGGCCGAGTCCGCTTTCATGCCTTTGGAAGCGATGCTGCCTGAAAGAAGGGAACGCGCGTCGCGTTTTAGTGTGAACCGAGTCACAGCGATCGTTTGCAGTCCCATTTGTATATAAGGTAATTCAGTAAGAGAAACAAACTTTGCGAAAGAAAATATAAAAGAATGTTAATGGTTCCTGGAGTTTTGCAGGAGATCTTCCACAGGCCCCATTTCTAATCTCCTTCTACCCACTGCCTCCAAAAGACACTCCCCCTAGGAGGATTTTAAGCAGATGTCTCACCTCCCACAAGAGACTTCAGAGGTGATGGTGATGCTGGTGGGGTTGGAGGGGTGTGGGGGGGGGGGAGGGGCCGGTATGAAGGAAGCTCTGAATGAACTGAAGCCTGAATTTTACCTATCAGAGAGAATTTTATTTCTTGCCCCCCTCCCTTCTGATTTTCACTTTGTTGCACAAGTGACAGCCTTCAATGAGTTGCAATCCAGTGAGGGAGACTGACAAGCAAAATCAATGGGTTACAGTGCAGTGGGCTATGGATCCTTCAAGAGAGAAGTGCCCAGGTGTTATATAAGCACAGAGAAGGAGGGGCACCCAAGTGGGTGGGTACCCTGAGTTTTGAAGCCTAGGTGGGAGTTAGCTGGAAGAAAAGTAAAGTGGAGGGGGTGGCAAAGTGTTCCAAACAAAGGAACTACTAATAGTTACATAATAACTATGAAACCTCGGGTTCTTTACTATAATTGTCTTAGCCTGCATATACATGGTTGGAATGTATACTGTTTCCATTTATGTTGTTCTGAGCCAGTCTTTAATGAACATCGTTAGCATAATGTTTTTCCCCCTCCACTTTTAAATAAATCCCAGGAGTGGGATGTGTATATAATAAATGTCTACATGCAAGTGTCTACATAAAAGATACAAATATTTTGTAACTTTTGAGAGCATTGTCAAATTCTTTTCCAAAAAAAGTTGTGTTAATTTGTACCAAGGTGGCATTTAAATATTTAACATTCAAGCAGTAAGTTGTCATTGATTTATTTCAAAATCAGTGAAGCCTGATGAGATTAACACTTGTTTTACTAGACTACTGTAAAAATAATACGTGCATTTCTGGGTTTTGTAGCCCATGATAAAATTCTAATTGAATTCAAGTTTGAAAAATGGGAAATATGAGATCCGTGCATTTAATCCTTACAGGAACCACCTAGTGTGTACAAGGTGGAGGGGTGGAGAGGGTAGGAGTGAGAGAGACTGAAGCAGCATCAAGTACCTGTCTCTAATTGCTCCTTTCTTCCTGTGAATCAAGAGTAACAGGGCAAGTAGCTCCACACAAGCCAGAACAAGCCGAGGGTTTCCACACCTTTCCGCAAACGTCAGACCAGCAGCAGAATCGAAGAGGCCCCAAGTTTGACCCCAGAGAGCGCTATAACTTGCAGAAGGGAGGCTGGGAACGTGTTGGGAACAAATTTCCAGAAATCTGCATGCTTCCCGACTTGGTCTCTGTTGGTATCTGTACCTGCAAGGAGAAAAGGATACTGTGACATTGAAACGGACATTTAGGTAAAGGTAATTTAGGTGATATGGACAACGAAAGCAGAATGGAGCTTGCTTTTTGCCTGTATTAAGCTAGATCGTTAAGGAAGACTGAAGCACAGTGCACTTATAATCTTGCTGAGACATGTCTGTAGTTCATACCGGGGTTCTTTCCCTAATATCCATTCTGCATGCTGTGTAATGGCTTTATGCTTTAGGAGGGGGTGCTTACCTCCCCTCTGCTTCGGGGGTTGGCCGTGATTGAATTAACAAATCAGGGCAGTCTCATTCCTTTTTTTACGAGGATTAATAGAGTTAATTCAGCAGAGGCACTTAGAAGAGTGCCGGGCCCATATTAAGTGCTCAGTGAACACTGGCTGTTGATACTGTTGTTATTAGTGTAACAATGATTAGTTCAATCAGAGGAAGGCTGGACTTGTTGCAGTGGTTACGTGATGCCATTCCTTCTCTTTGGGTGGAGGTGAAGGAGCATGTCTAATTGTTGATACCGTCTTTCTACCTTGAGGGGAACCAATCCAACCACACACTTGATAAACAAGAGGAGGTGGGTACAGGCAGAGTAGGCCACGTCCTGGTCAAACCGCACTTGGATCCCGCTTCCTCTTGACATTTCGCTTGTTGGAGCCAAACACATGCCATTTGTTACTTCAGTCATTGGAATTGGGTTTTCTGTTATTTGCCAGCAGAAACACCCTATCTGATACCATGCCCCGGTCCCCATTTTAACTAAAGGGTCAAAATGATGACACTGGCATTCCAGTCTGAGCATGCACTTGTTAAAGAATGGGATTAAATCTTACCTTCATGGCAGATGAATACTGTGATCCAATGTATCCGTTTTCTAGGACCACCATAACAAAATACCACTGGGTGGCTTAAACAGCAAAAACATGTTTTCTCACAGTTTTAGAGGCTAGAAGTCTGAGATCAAGGCATCAGCAAGGTTGATTTCCTCTGAAACCTCTCTCCTTGGCTTGTAGATGGTCATCTTCTCTGTGTGTTTTCACATGGTCTCCCCTCTGTGTGTGTCTGTGTCCTAATTTCCTCTTCTTATAAGGACACCGTTCATATTGGACTAGCGACCACCCTAATGACCTTATTTTAACTAAATTACCTCTTTAAAGGCCATATTTCCAAATACAGTCACATTCTGAGGTACTAGGGGCCGGAACTTCATAATATGAATTGGAGGGGGACACAGTTTAGCCTGTAACATCCAACAAGACATTAAGGATATAACATGGATTATTTAACATCAGTTCTTCACCCTTATTCTACTTCTCTTCTCCAAGGTTTGTGTTTGGGGGATGTGTGTAGGCACTGGGGAAAGGAGAGAGACGGAGTTTGGAAGAGCGCTCCTCTGAGCATAGATCCAGAAAGACAGCACAGGCAATGAAACTCCGGCTAAGTCTACTCTTAAATATCTGTCTTC